>NC_042972.1:43755931-44055931 GCF_901001165.1 Salmo trutta
TTGGAAAAATGACTTGTGTCATGCACAAAGTAGATGTCCTAACCGACTTGCCAAAACTATAGTTTGTTAACAAGAAATTTGTGGAGTGGTTGAAAAATGAGTTTTAATGACTTTATCTAAACTTCCGACTTCAACTGTATCAACCAACCACACACAGTAAATTATACTAAGCTGTTACAAGAAAACACTATGGCATGCATTTGTGTAAAACAATCAAATTATTACCACTAATGGAGGTGATGCCAGATGTAAGGAATTGGTGTTATTATGAAGTGCTAATGCAACATACTGTACAATACTTTCTCTCCCTTGTGATATAAAAATAAGTTTACTTGCCAAACATACAGCAGTTCAGGAAAAAGTATACAGATGATACTCAACCTGGTGTAGAATACAATATCTGACTATCTCGTAACCAAGTGGCGATGTGATGGTGTCATTAGATTGTAAGAAGCATTACATTACCTCAGTCATTTTGTTTGACATAGCAAACAAGTGAGGGAAACTGTGTCTACTACAGTCTGTCTGCAGTACAGTTTGTTGGTGTGAGAATGAGAGGGTCTCCCAGCCCTGCAGCTCCAAATCTCCACTGAAGCACAAACACACTAACAAAAACGCCATTGTGGAGCCTTTTAACACCACCGAACATCAGTGCTAACAGACATTGTCTTTGCCTTCCTCCAATGTGTATTTTCAGAATGATTATTGTATGGCACATACAATAAGTTAATGTTATCATGGCAACCAGAATGAGTTTTGTTATCATGGCACAGGAAATGAACTAAGGCAACCTCTCATGACCCTAAAGGGAAAGTAGTGACCTTAGAATGACCTGTGTCTCATCTCCTGTTTGTCCTACACTCTGATTGGGAAGAATTAAGCAGGTCTCCACCCTCTCCACCCTCTTCCTCCAGAAGTTTGGATCAACCTGCTGAGGCCTGGTGTGCACACTAGAATACATCAGTGTTGGAAATGTATGCAAATTCCCAGAGTGGAGAGAGAAGGGAAATGTAATCAATGATGTCATGCAGTATGTGATATCTTTGAATGTAATGGAGATTTCAACCCACCATTGCCCTCTTGCTTACTCACTGACAGGTGAGCCATTATTTCATGTCTTCATCACATAACCAATTATTATTCTGGGTGATGAGGAATTTAACAAATAAAATCAGCAAACCACATCTCCATAGATACTGTAGATGACATATGGATTGTGCATATATTTGTACGCATATTGAATTAAAGTCAGGATCAAACTTTGTACTCTCCCTTTCCGAAGTCAAAAGCTGAATGAATGACTCGGTCACCACCAGAGATGGGAAAACATATTGAGCGCAAGATTGCCCTCAGTTGGTGGAACTAGGTTACTTCCCTGAAGAGTTTCAAAAGTGTATCAATCATTTGGATTTCACACTGCTGTCAGGCAATGTTACAACACACTTTATATAAAAACACAAGTTCGCGTTTTTTCGGATTTATTTCAAATTTGGTTCATTTCCCCCCATTTCATTTACTACTGGTACAGGTTTACATCCATTATCAACCAATGTCTTCGATTGCCACATACTCTTCCCCACACACATGGCCTAATGTCATGCATTGACTAATCAAAGAAAACATACCATTACAAAACAAGAAATCATACAAATGTTAGAAATATTACAGAGGAACAATTAGAAACTTAACATGAAGATGGATACCCTTTGAATTGGGGTCCACACTGTTTCAGAGCTTCAACATTGTTCAAATATACAACATGTAATGGCCAGGGGGAAGTTGCAATTGTGGTTTGTAAGTGCAAAGAATATGACAAAGACATTTAGAGATTGACTCACAATGACCCCCTTATTTCAAGGGCACCGGCAATGATGACTACTTCCCCTTTAGAGGAGCACACAGGTTGAAGGGCTCAAGGGAGTATAGACATGAGACATGTCTGAGACAGCCCTTACAGAGTAACTTGACTATCCATAGTAAAACAATTATTGTTCATCTCCAAAAATCATACAAAAGAATGAAAACTTAAAAAAAAAGAAAAAAATATTCCAAATTTAAACATGAAAACGCTGCATTTATACTGAGCAACAACACTCTTCCGCGCAATTTAACTCACACTAGACTCTCCCACACAAGGTGTGACGCAAGCACTCACTGTGGTGTTAAGCATAATGCCTTCATGTTTTTAGCGAGGCACAAAGGCACGAGTGTTTGTATGCACCTACAGGTTACTTTGCGTTAGTGTGTTTATTTCGTGTCTGGGTCTAAGAGGATGGACATTGAGCTTGCGGGGTATAAGTGTGAAAATGTCGACGTTCCTTATTATAAATGAGTGCAAGAGCGGTTCAACAGATGTGTAGCCGGGGCAGCACGTGTGTTTGTGTGTGTATAGCGTGTGTGTATACTGCACACCATCACGTGTGTATTGTGGCGTTTACAGGGTGTCCAGCAGACTGTCGATGCGCGTCACCAGCTCCAGTCTCTTGCTAGCTAGGGTCTTCTCGTTGTCGATGTAGGCCTCCTTCTTCACCTTGCCTGCTACCAGGCGTTCAGCCTCCTGACAGGAGCGACCCACCAGGTCCTTCACCTGGCCGTCCAGCTTCTGCACCTCACCCACCTGAAACACACACAGTGGAACGTAAGGCTCAGCACAGTGTACACACACACAGGTAGATACAAATACCGTACACACAATTCAATACACACACCTTATCTGCGAGGTCGGAGCCCTCTGTTTTGAGGCGGGCCTGCAAGGAGCTGATGTCGTTGGTGAGGGTGCGGTGGTCGGCCTCCAGGGTCTTGCGGCCGCTGTTCAGGGCCCCCGTGTCTCGGGATTGCTTATAGCGATTCACCACCTCGTCCATGTGGCGGTACAGCCCTAAACGCTTGTTGACCAGAGTCAGGACCTGCTCTGTGATGGAGGCCACCTTCATACGAACCTCTGCAGCAGGGTCCTGGATAAAAAGATGGAGAGAGAAGGGGAGAGAGTCAGGAAGTGCATATAGGAGAAAAAAAAAGTAGATGAACTTAGAAGGGAGTAATGACAGGAGAGTTAAATGACGGCCTAACTGCCTTGTTCAGGGGCAGAACGACAGATTTGTACCTCGTCAGCTCGGGGATTCGAACTTGCAACCTTTCGGTTATTAGCCCAACACTCTAACCACTAGTCTACCCTGCCGCCCCTATAATAAGAGCAGCAGAGTATGTTGAGGATGGAGTACCTTAGTGATGGAGAAGTCCAGGCGCACATAGATGATGACTGTGAAGAAGAGGATGTAGAAGGCCCCCACCACCAATAGAGGCTCCTGCAGCATCAGGATCTTATTGAAGGTATAATGCACCTGGGGGATGAGAGAGACAGAGACACTGAGGAACTTGCACCATCAATGAGGGACCTAATCTTACATTGAATCTAAAGCGTTTCACTGTAAGGGTTTCAGATGTAAAGCATGCAGCTGCTGGGCCCTAGTGGTGGTGTATCTCTGGAGCGACTACTTATAACAATCCTGTCATTGTAATGGCACACTCTGGTTAACTCATACAAACATAAACTGCCTTCCTTTCTCCCAAGAACCTCCCCGTTAAAGTCTCCAATTCCCTCTTCCACTAGGGCCCAGCAGCTCACCACCACATCCTGGATGTGCTGCTCCACCAGATTGTTCTTAGAAGCCACCAGCACGGGACGACCAAAGGTGTCCAGGTAGGTGTAGTGCAGCTGGTCTGGAATGCGGTCAATGGGGTAAGGGGTTTCCACATGGATGTTCCTGAGAGGAAAAGATGTGGATTATTAGAATGAAACAGGAGATCTGTCCATTTCCACAGACACTAAAGGAGTGTGTGCACATACACATCATGCATGCTCACCTGGCGCCTTCTGGCAGTATGAGTTTAACAGTGAGGGAGTCGATGACTTGGTCATCATATACATGGTCAACCAGCCTCATCTTCAGAGCGTACTGATCACCTGAGAACCAACGGGATGAATTCAAGCATTAGCATATCGTTTTTTTTTTTTAGCTTTCGGGCCATTTCTCTTTAAAGAGTTCTGGTAATTTAGCAAACTCAACTCACCCAGAGTGTAGAGGTACTCGTAGCTGGGCAGATTGTAGCCGATAATGTAGTGGGTCTTCCAGCCACCAAACAGAGGGAAGCGGGGCCGAACCTCCACCTCCACAGATTCTTCCAGAATCTGTAGGTGGGAGGTGGATATGTTGCCAATCTCATCCCGGTAGTACACATCCTGGGCTGAGGCAGGAAGGATGGTCTTCGGGAGAATGAGGAGATGCAGTTATTACACAATCTTAAGAAGTCCTCCTGCGAGCATGATATCCATGGCAATAAAGGAGTCTTTAAAATCAACACACCTTAAAGGATTTAACTGATGAGATGCCACTGTCAGACTGGCGCTGGTAGTCATAACGGGAGAAAGGCCCTTTAAGGAATGCACCTGTGTGCCTCATGTCGATGGTCTCTTCCACAGCAATGTTTCCCCAATGGGAGACTTCAATGATGCGGGTGATGCTGCTAATGGTGAGGAAGGGGGTGTTGTTCTCATAATGGACCTTCAGGGCATCCTAAAAATAACAAAAAAAGAAATTACTCCTTTTGCTTCTATTCCAAATATGAATCCACTAAGCCAATGTTTGCTATTCAGCTGGCCCAAAAGTGCTTAAACCATTCAAGGACATGGCCTGGGGTGATCTAGCAGTCTCAGCCGGAGCCTCCAGCACACGTCTACACGTGTGTATGGTTTGAATCCAGCCTTCTGCGCTTTGACACAATGTCCATCTTTCCCCACTGTCATCCTCTTTATCTATCTATTCAATAAAGTCAGAAAATATACATAAAAATAATATTAAATGCATCCCAAATCCGGTCAGGGACCTCAGACACTTTACCTCACTGAAAGGGGCGACATCACGGAAGGGGCCATACTCAATAGCTTCATCGCTCTTGCTGGGGTTGCCCAGCTTGGTGTAGCTCTCCACAGTCTTAGAGGCGAGGCGGACCCGGGTGGTCTGGCTGCGGGTGGGGTAGGGGGAGTACAGGTAGTGGTTACCCTGGAACACCACCAGCTGACGCTCAGCCTGGGTAATGTGTGTGGGGAAGGGCCTCAGGATGTGGCTCAGGACAGTCTCCACCTTCACCCGCAGCTTAGCGCCCACGCCCAGACTGGAGGGTAACTGCACCTTGTAAAACTCCCCACTGTAAGAGGATAGCAGATAGGAGAGGGGTCAGGTCACCAGCACCAACATATACGGTTCTAAAAGCAAGGGGAAAACTAAAACAGTGAGAGAAACTCCACTGAAAAAAAGGGGTGAAGTTTAACATGGTGAAAATGTGCATATCTACAAACTTTACAGTCTAATGACATACAATGGATAATGCAATATAACCTTAGTGAACAGGGATGCACAAGATATTGTAAACTTCTCACCTTTGACCTTGGATCGTGGTTTGCTTGAGCTCAAGCATGGCATCCTCGTCTTCATCACCCTTCACCTAGAAAAGACACGTTTACATGTCTGTCCATTCTGCTGCAATTCAACTACAACTGGGCCTGAGGTGTATTCATTTACAGGCAGGAATGAGTGAGTATGCAACGGTGTGAATGTAGAGTGCGTATTCATTCCCCACGGGTATGGGTGGTGTGTAAACAATCACTGATAGTAGGGGAAAGAATTGTCTACCTAGCAACTATCTGACATAAATTAAGGTCCTAGGCAATTCAAAGATATTGCACACAAAAAGGGGCTGTTCAGATCCGACACGGAAGTAGCTACCCTCTCAGCGCATACGTGTCATTTAGCCACTGACAGACCAAGTTGTGTTGCGGAAGTGCACCCGCTAGCCCATTCAAACAGTTCCACACCATCCTATAATGCACTTATTAAAATGTTTTTGCTACAGCCCTTCCACAGTTTGGTAGATCGACCATTTAACAAAAGTAGACATTTACTAGCGAGCAAGTACTACAGCTTCCTTTCCTTGACTGTGCGCTTCGGGACAAATATGTTCATGTTAGCTAACAAGCTAATGTTAGCCGGATAGCTACCTGGCAAAATGTGGTTTACAGCAAACTCATTCTGAAATCACTTACCGATGCTCCGACATACGCGAGGTGGGGGGCCAAGTCGGGCTCTACCGCCAAGATAAAGTTATGTACCGCCGAGTCTCCCTGGTTTGACAGAAGAATCTCTGCTGTTATTTTAGCAAGGTGCGTGCTCAGGTCCACCGTTCGTTTCACCTCCTCGTTCACCAGCCCGTCGGCAGCCACTCGATAACACAGTACAGTGATAAGGAGCAGATAAGTGAGGGTGGCGAAGAAGGGGATGTTTCGCGCCATGGTTATAAAATTATACTTAAAGATAATTTGCTTAATTGTTAAGTTGAAGCTAGAGAGAAAGAAAGGCCACGCACCACCTCAGGACCAAAGCTGCAGCCGTAAGGATGACGTTTCATTCAGTCCTCACGTACTGACGTTATGCTGTTCCGAACAAATACGGCAGAGGGAGACGTCTCTACCCTGTTCTCAAAAGTACTAAAGGTCCTAGGCAATTCAAAATCTTGCACACAAAAGGAGCTGTGTACATCAGACACAGAAGTAGCGCCCCTCTCAGAACATACGTGTAATTTCGCCACTGACAGAAGGTTGTGTTGTGTTGTGGAAGTGGTGGAAAAAGTACTAAATTGTCATACTTGAGTGAAAGTAAAGATACCTTAATAGAAAATAACTAAAAGTGAAAGTCACCCAGTAAAATACCACTTGAGTAAAAGTATTTGCTTCTAAATATACTTAAGTATCAAAAGTATATGTAATTCCTCAAATATACTTAAATATCAATAGTAAAATTATAAATAATGTCAAATTCCTTATATTAAGCAAATCAGACGACACGATTTTCTTTTCTTTTTTACTGATAGCCAGATCACACTCCAACACTCAGCCATCATTTACAAATGAAACATTTGTGTTTAGTGAGTCAACCAGATCAGAGGCAGTAACGATGACCAGGGATGTTCTCTTAATAAGTGCGTGAATTTGACCATTTTCCTGTCCTGCTAAGCATTCAAAATGTAACGAATACTTTCAGGGGTCAGGGAAAATATATGGAGTAAAAAGTACATTATTTTCTTTAGGAATGTAGTGGACTAAAAGTAAAAGTTGTAATTTTTGGGGGGGATATAGTAAAGTACAGATATGCAAAAAAACTACTTAAGTAAGGGGGATACCTAGTCAGTTGTACAACTGAATGCATTCAACTGAAATGTGACTTGAGCATTTAACCCAACCTCTCTGAATCAGAGAGGTGCGGGGGCTGCCATAATCGACATCCACGTCTTAAAAACTGTAATATCTTATGTTTCACCGAGTCATGGCTGAACGACGACATGAATAACATACAGCTGGCAGGTTTTACGCTTTTTCAGCAGGATAGAACAGCGGCCTCTGGTAAGACAAGGGGTGAGGGTCTATGTATATTTGTAAACAACAGCTGGTGCACGAAATCTAAGGAAGTCTCAAGGTTATGCTCGCCTAAGGTAGAGTATCTCATGATAAGCTGTAGACCACACTATTTACCAAGAGAGTTTTCATCTATAATCTTCGTAGCTGTCTTTTTTACCACCACAAACCGATGCTGACACTAAGACCGCACTCAATGAACTGTATACGGCCATAAGCAAACAGGAAAATGCTCATCCAGAGGTGAAGATCCTAGTGGCCGGGGACTTTAATGCAGGAAAACTTAAAACCCTTTTACCTCATTTCTACTAGAATGTTAATATGCAACCAGAGGGGGAAAAAATTCCAGACCACCTTTATGCCACACACAGAGTAGGTGTACAAAGCTCTCCCTCGCCCTCCATTTGACAAATCTGACCATGATTCTATCCTCCTTATTCCTGTTTACATGCAAAATCTAAAGCAGGAAGCACCAGTGACTCTGTCAATAAAAAAGTGGTCAAATGAAGTAGATGCTAAGATACATTACTGTTTTGCTAGCACAGACTGGAATACGTTCCGGTATTCTTCTGATGGCATTGAGGAGTACACCGCATCAGTCACTGGCTTCATCAATAAGTGCATCAATAACGTCATCCCCATGGTGACCGTATGTACATACCCCAACCAGAAGCCATGGATTACAGGCAACATCCTCACTGACCTAAAGGGTAGAGCTGCTGCTTTAAAGTAGCGGGACTCTAACCCAGAAGCTTATAAGAAATCCCGCTATGCCCTCCGACGAACCATCAAACAGGCAAAGGGTCAATACAGAACCAAGATTGAATCGTACTACACTGGCTCTGATGCTCATCGGATGTGGCAGGGCTTGCAAACTGTTACAGACTACAAAGGGAAGCACAGCCAAGAGCTGCCCAGTGACACGAGCCTACCAGATGAGCTAAATTACTTATATGCTCACTTCGGGGCAAGTAACACTGAAACATGCATGAGAGCATCAGCTGCTCCGGACGACTGTGTGATCTTGCTCTCTTTAGCTGATGAAACAGGTCAACATTCACAAGGTGGCAGGGCCCGACGGATTACCAGGACGTGTACTCTGAGCATGTGCTGACCAACTGGCAAGTGCCTTCACTGACATTTTCAACCTGTCCCTGACTGAGTCTGTAGTACCAACATGTTTCAAGCAGACCACCATAGTCCCTGTGCCCAAAAACACTAAGGTTACCTGCCTAAATGACATATGTAGCCATGAAGTGCTTTGAAAGGCTGGTCATGGCTCACATCAACACTATTATCCCAGAAACCCTAGACTCACTCCAATTTGCATACCGCCCCAATAGATCCACAAATGATGCAATCTCTATTGCACTCAACACTGCACTTCACAACGGTTACACCAGGACAACAACCTCTCGCTCAACGTGATTAAGGCAAAGGACATGATTGTGGACTACAGGAAAAGGAGGACCAAGCATGCCCCCATTCTCATTGACAGGGCTGTAGTGGAGCAGGTTGAGAGCTTTAACTTCCTTGGTGTCCACATCACAGTGTAAGGATAACTGGTCATACGAAAGTGGGTCACCTTTTAGCCAGGTACATTTCTATGGTAACGAATCCTTCAGAACTAACCCGCTCCGGAGCAGGCTAACTCGAGGCTAACTCCATTTATCCTGAATGAAGTGCCACGAGTACCAATGAAATCAGATACCCTCCGTCTCACAAAGATTGTGGCATCATCCCCTTCATTTAAGTAAGAAGACTGATTAAGTATTAATACATAAATAAAAAATGGTGTACACATGACACATTTAGTTATGACAGATTTACCTTTCAGGTCTGTGTGTAGCTAGCTACAACTAACTTTAGTTGAAGATGACCAGAATTGAGATGGAATATCTCTCAAGCTTTATTGACCCATGTTTAAATCAGCCAGAGGATTTGTATTTGCCTGGCTACCCAGACTCCTTGCCAAACGCTACCCACCACCCATTGACATTAGTTTCTTCTCTGCAATTTAAAGTATGTATACAAGTAAAGTATGTAGCCAATGACAGAGCAGCAGAATACTTTAGTGTGTCGTTATGCTATGTTTTCATAGAGGTGAATAACAAAAAATAGTACTGAAGAAAGTCAATCCATGAGTTAGCTGACTTTCTAGTCTAGACACATGGGTCAGCCAATTTCCCGGATGCAAATTAAGCCTATCTATAACTCTTAGAACAAAACACTTTCAGTGAAGCTTCCATTGAGAATGGTGTTGGAGTGGACTTTGAACCACGAAGGGATATCAATCAGAGTAGAACTCAAGCAGATCTCTTCTGCCATAAAGTTCCAGAACAATGAATACAGGGAGTGACAGGGAAAACATTATTCCCCCTCTCTTGAGAGGCGGACCATGCATAAACCCCACTATGAACAGATGCCCACTTCCAACAAAAGCCCAAGAGACTGCAGGATGATCCCATTTCTGACAAAGATTGAGGGGACAGAGCCAGTGCATTGCTAGAACCAGGCAGGCAGTGGCATAAAGATACAGACCTCTTGGCAGATGCCTTCAGTACACAACATGATCAAATTCTAATTTTAACAGTTTGCATAATGCCTATAGCTAGCTGTCTGAACAAATGTTGTTGTTGATGAAAATAATGGTCAGAGCTATCCGAGATCCTTGGGACGTCCCTAATCGAACCTCCACCCTTACCCTAACCATTTTAAATTTAAATTTCAATGGGGGTGGGAACGTCCCAATAAACCCTAATTGCACGGACCTGAAAATAAACCAGAATACAAAGAGGGCCGGGTTTAGGGCGTGTCTTCACGAACATCTGACGTCAAAGATCGCTGACACCGTTGTTTTGGAGGAAGTGACAAGAGACTGAAATATAAAGAAATAGGCCCTCTTCAAGTAAACAAGCAGAGATTCCTTTCGCTTAATAATTTATCTTACTTTGGAAACACAGGCGGCCACCTAGTAGTATTGCATTATAATTAAAGAGACGTGATTTCTGACTGCAACTAACCACCACTGGTGGCACCAGCCAGTTTCCGTCCGATCTCGGCAACTAGCTAGCTATGCAGCTAGCCTAGGTTGGGGGCAGACAGACAAAATTGAATTCATCTGTTTTTCATCCAGCAGGACGAAAGGCCCATTTTGACATTCTTTAACATACCATCCCTTAGTTCGGGTTGATCAAGGTAAGAATTGTAGCCGGTATTCTTTTTGTGCAGTAATATTTGTTTTTTTTAATGTTTACCAATTAGCCTGCTAGTAAGAAGAGACCAAGTACTGAGCTAGTTAAAGGGTCGATTGTCCCCGCGTTGGGCACTAACGTTAGCCACCCACTGTGCACTGTTTAAAGTCAGCTAGGTAACGAATGTTTCTCTACTCTGTGTGTTACTCAATCTATAGTTCTGTCCCAATTCACTGTGCAGTTAGTTAGTTAGCTAGCTAACGTTAAGTTACATGTCAAATGGCGTTGCTAGCTAGTTGGCTAATGTCTGCGTTAACAGTATGCGTCCAGAGCCATGTAACTGTTTAGTATTACGTTTCTAAATTCATGGCTCTGTACACGTATAGATAGCTAAGCTATGTTCTAGCTAGCAATAACTAACATTAGCCAGCTAACTTACTAGCTAGGCCCTTCAGGGGTGAAGTTAGCTGACTAAACTTACTCAACTCCGGTTGGTTGACTACGTCACGTCAAGTATGCGCGCGCATCGATGTGGCCGGAAATTGTGTTATGATTCTGATAACCGTCAGATAGCAACAATGACAAGAAGCTATAGCAACAATGACAAGCAGCTATAGCAACAATGACAAGAAGCTGTCCCATTGTATCTTCTTATTGATACCATGTTTTGTTTTGAGGTGTTTGACTTTCGCTAACTAGTTAACAAACATCTGTAAATTTGAGACAAGTGCTCATTGTGCAAATGTATTTGTTTTCAAAAAACATTTTGAGAGTAAATATAGTTTACATGTTGTCAACAATCTAAGCAAACCCTGTCTGTTTCGTCCAATAGTTGGGACCGTGTCCGTTTTGTTTCTTAAACTACCAACCCGTCTATAAAGATCCTATTAAATTAGAGTATTCTAATTATATGATACCGGCTATGTAATATAATAGTGAACGTTAGCATTAGCAAACAAGCAGAAAGTTTATCCAGAGTTCAGCTAGAGCTGTCATGCTAGTCAATTTAACTAACCTGGTTGGTAAAATAGCTAACATTAGTGTTGTATGATGTGCTCATCTGTAATCATTAGGTAGCTAGCTAGCCTAGTACTATGACTATGCTAGCAACTAGTAAACATTAGCAAATCTAGTTGGCCAACTAGGGGTGTATTCATTAGTCGAATTCCATTGCAAAACGTTTCATCTGTTGCAATTGCAAAACTTTTGCAACAGAAATCATTATGCGTTTATTCTAGGAAGCAAACATAACGAAACGGGGAAGAACCTACTGGAATTTGTCCACTATAAATTGTTTTTGTTGCAAAACGTTTCACATTTGAAGTAAATGGTTTCCGTTTTGCAACAGACCAAATGTTTTGCTACACAATCCGACTAATTAATAGTCTAAACGGGATCTTTGGGACGTCACCCCAATTTAGTTCAAATTTAAAACGGTTAAGGTAAGGGTTAGGAAAGGGTATGGATGTCCCAAGGATCCGGGTAGCACTAAGCAATAAATCATTCTTGGTGGTGTTTTCTAGAGAACCATGTGACCCAACTCTCACGAATGTCATGGGTTGCAGCCAGCCAGACCACAGTCAGAGAACTGCCCTATTAATGTTAGAAATGGAAAAAAGTTTTATATAATGCTTAATTTAATTGTTCAGACTGAGGTTATGCCTATTTTTGCCACCATGTATCAATCTTCCACCCTCATAATCAAGTGGTCTAATGGATCACTTGTGTACGTCTACATCCCAGGTCTGGGTTCCTAGATGCAAGGCCCTGTGATGCAATTTACTGACAAATTGAAAAACTAGTTCAGTTTGACTTTGCTGTACTATATTACACCAAATAACTTTATTATATTTAGTCTGTGTTAATTCAATGCTCAGGAAAATATTCACATTAGAGTTTAATTGTTTGGCATGCTGTAGTATTTGTTTGTGTGCTCTAAGCAAATGTTGGACTCAGTACTCAAAGCTTAGCCTAATGCAAACTACATGGTCCTGTTTAGGTCCAGTGTTGGCTCCCTTTGCTTTCAATAGCCCATGATTGAAATGAAAGAGCAGAGGTAGTGGACGTTGACTGTGCAACCTTTTGTTACTATTGAGGATAGTATGAGACACTGAGACACTGAGTAACTAACTGCTTGTGCAAGAACTGCAGCAATGAAAATGCATTTAAGAGCCTGGCTTGTTTTGAAATTTAGGCTGCCTATGTCATCATGTTTCTGGCCTCTCCTGATAGCTTGTTTCCTTATTCCATGATCTTTATCAACCAGTCAGTCATAGGGAATCAATACTATCCTGGTGTTTTCCATGCTTGTCTGCAGATTCTTTTGGAACCAGCACCATTTTACTGTGAAACCAATAATGGAACTGATACTGTATGTCGTTACTTTTAAGGATCGGAATATAGTGATGAGGAGGAGTTCGGTGGACCCTTCGTGTCCAGAAGTAATTTAGCCATTCATTGTGGTCATTGCACTCTGTAGAGTTGCTATTTTCTTGAGTTTTCTCGTGTCAATTAACTTGTGACTTTGCTTGATTACTCAATAAATGAAGTCAGATTTAAGAAGGTTAAGGGTACAAGACTGTGTACTCAGCTGGCTGTGTTGGCAAAATCACTACATATCCCATCGAGCAAAGCAGGGAGAGGTTGTCACAGTTCCGACGCCAGTGGATCTCAAAACTGAACTTGGATCCACGTTAAGTAGCAATGATATCCTATTCAATAAAACAATCATTTGTTTCTTTCCAGCAATTTTCTTAATTACATGATTGTTTAACTAGCAAAGGAGTTTTGAAGTTGAGGGTGCAGTATTTATAAAGTTTAGCGATATTAGTGATTGATTAGTAATGCCTGACGAGTTCCTATAAATTGGTGTCAGTTACTTGAACTGATTTAAGATGGTTTTTGCTTTCTGAGAGTAAAGTCACGTTTTATGAGCTCCTGTATGCTGCTTCTGTCTAGTCTTAACTTTCCTTATAGTTGATGTTCCACCCTCTGAACGGCACGTTATATTACCGTCAATGCAGAATTCTTAAGAGGACCCTCATTGTCACTTTGTGTTGCTTGAAATAAATGTAAGTTGAAATGAAGGTTGCTTTGTTTCAATGCTGGGGTAACCATTAAGGGTGAGGCCCCTTGACAGAGAGAACCAGTGCTAATGATGGCTCTGCACGGCAGCCTTACCTAGCCTAAATGTTGTGAATTTGTTATTTGGGGTAGATCTGGTGATGCTGTTAAGAGAATGTTGGTCAATGAGAGCAAGAGATGCTTTATCAACAAGAATAGTGTATTCCACTCTCTCGCTGTCTGTGGATCAAGTCTCCATAACTGGCCTTCACATGTTGAAACGTTTCTGGTTTACGTTAAGCCTACGTTCCTCTCCCAAACCTGTGTCCTGTACAAGTGAAAATAGAGGAACATGTTGGAGGGGAAGGAGTTTTAAAAAGTAGTCTGTTTGTTGTTTCTTATTTAGTGAGGGACAAACTGTACTTGGTTACATTCCCAGAACTATTCCTACTCAGAGCATTTCAACACACACTGTGCCAGATGCCAATCACAACTTTTAACGGGCCGTGGTTTCGCATTTGATTGAGAGACAGGTGGTATAACGTTTGACCTTTGGCCTCCTGTTATGTGTGTTGATGTGTATAGCCTACATGTGTTCCTGAATGTCTCTGTGTCGTAATCCCCATGACTGGACAACTAGCTTTGGACCACATGACTACGGTGAGGGTGAGCTGGCAGCTGGTCAAAGTAGTCCGTGGCACAAAGACGTGTTATAGTATTTGCAGTAGTTGCCTATTATAATATTACCTGCGTCATAGAGCATAAACAGCATTGCTTTTTAACCCTGGGGGGGACACAGGCAGCATGCTTTATAGACTGTGTGCCTGTGTTTATAGGCTGCTTTTATACTGTGTTTATCATGATAACAATGAGGATGATCATGTGAAGGTAATGTTAGCCATGCTACATGGTCAGTCCATTCTAATTGAGTGCCCCTTCTATTTCCCCAGCTGTGGCACAATGACGTCTAGGAAGAAAGTACTACTTAAAGTAATCATCCTGGGAGACTCTGGGTGAGTGTCCTGTACCTTGCACAGCCACTTACACTTCTTCTCTGTTATCATAGAAGGTTACAAAATATATGTGTTTACCAATCACTCTGTCATATCTGTTGCTGACCTGAATCTATCTCGTCAGAGTTGGGAAGACGTCCCTGATGAACCAGTATGTGAATAAGAAGTTCAGTAACCAGTACAAAGCCACAATTGGAGCTGATTTCCTGACGAAAGAAGTGATGGTGGACGACAGGCTTGTCACCATGCAGGTACTGGGGAAGGGATTCGATCAAGTTACTCCACGTCACAAGTGCTGTGCTGAAGTACAGGTCAATGGGTAGGCCTATATTTTTATTGTTCTTCATAAACATGTATGCCCCTCCCCTGTGCTCTGTCACAGATCTGGGACACAGCGGGGCAGGAGAGGTTCCAGTCTCTGGGCGTGGCGTTCTACCGCGGGGCAGACTGTTGCGTGCTGGTGTTTGACGTGACCGCCCCCAACACCTTCAAGACCCTAGACAGCTGGAGGGACGAGTTCCTGATCCAGGCCAGCCCCCGAGACCCCGAGAACTTCCCCTTCGTGGTGCTAGGCAACAAGATTGACCTGGAGAACAGACAGGTGGGTCCAGATGTAGCGTTTGAGACCGGAGCATCTGACAGTAAGTAGCTTGTGTCCCTTCAGAGAATGACGGCTGCTTTTTGTCTGTATCTGACAGGTGACGACTAAACGAGCACAGGCCTGGTGTCAGAGCAAGAACAACATCCCCTACTTCGAGACCAGCGCAAAGGAGGCCATCAACGTTGAACAGGCTTTCCAGACTATTGCACGCAACGCTCTTAAACAGGTAGGGGGTCAGAAGGGAGCTTATGAGAGCTTAGCTGAATGCCGTGTGTGTATTGACAGTATTTTTATACTTCGTTTTTATTGAAGAACACAAGGTACCAATAAAGTAAAAGAACAACAAAAAAGAACTGGCAGTTACAGTGCACATCATACCTTCATCATATTAGTTACATTGACGTCTTTGAATTAGACCTTTTTCCAAGTACAAAACCCATTTTTCCCAGTATTCCTGACCTCTCTCTTGTGTTCTTAAAGCAAAGCTCCATGTGGTGTATTTATTTTATAATGTCTATCCATTGTCGCTGTGGGAGGGTCTTTTTGTAGCCATTTCCCAGTGATTGCTTTTTTACTGGCTGCCAGTAGGACCTTCAAGAGGTACTTTTCTCTATTGTGTAAGTTATCAGGTATTTCACCCAAGTACAAAGAAATGAATGTTTGTTTTATGTCAAATCCCATTGTTTTTCCAATGTTAGATCTTATTTCTCGTTAGTAAGTTTCGATTTTGGGGCAGGTCCAAAAGATATGAGTGGCTCCCCTACACCCTTGTTGGAGAGAATGCGGTCTATTGAGGGTGGATCAGTCTATTTTGATTTCAGTTTAGGTGTTATGAAGAAACGTACAACATTCTTCCAACAGAATTCTCTCCATGACCTTGAGTTGGTGGAGCTTTGTTGAGTCTCTAATATGTTCAACCATGTTTCATCAGTTATTTCAATGTTAAGTTCCTCCTCCCATTTTCTTTTTAATATAGTTTGTAGAATGTTTCTTTGAGGAATGAATACCCAATGGGAATTGAAAACGTTTTTGTTACTCCCCAAGTTGTTGTATTGACGTCTTGATTTCCATGCATGTTGGAAGTCACAAAAAGCTTAACGCCATCGTCTTTTTCTCCCTTTAGGAGACAGAGGTGGAGTTGTACAATGAGTTCCCTGAACCGATAAAGCTGGACAGGAACGAGCGTTCCAAGCCATCAGCGGAGGCCTGCAGCTGCTGAGGACCTAGCAGACTTACTGGGGCACAACGGTCGGCCCTGCTACCCTGTCTTGCCTTGTCTAACCCCTATGCCCCACTGTGTGCTCCCCTTTGCCCAATATTATCACTGGCCTTCGTAGATGCGTGTTCCGCTCGGAAAGTATACTTTACACACATGCTGCACTCACACCCCAGTGTACACATCACACACTTACTCTCAAGATAAGTCTCCAAGCCCAAAGAACACCCAGATGGATATTAGAGCATTTATTAACCTGATATCTGCTTAGTATTTCCCCCTTAACTGTCTCATGACGCAAATACCTTTTTATAGACACCATTGTTTCCATGGCACCACCCAACCTCACACGCATACATACAGAAATAAAATCCTATGACATTTTAAGGGGGGGGGGGTAGTTCCAGTGGTAGAGGAGGTTGTGAAGGATCAGAATGAGTAATTTATATATATGTGTGTGTGTGTGTGTGTGTCATGCCAATGTACTGCCCAAAGATACATGTGTTAATTGTCTTGGAAGTGACAACATACGAGTGTGTTGTTCAAGGCATTTTTTGCACTTTGTCATGTAGACTTATTAAAATCCTGTTTGACACCTCATTTTGGAGCCACAATAAAAACCCACATTTTAAGTCGAGGCTGAAGAGGCAGTGTGGATTTTAACTCTGCTCCCCAGCTTCACTGATGTCCCCTAACACATGCTTTGTTTCTCAATGGGGAAGGTCAAGCAGCAAATTGTTGTCAACATTCTGCGACCTGACACAAGGGGAGGACGTCCTATCTGATACAGCTGGGGGAGGGAACAGATTTTTCAAGCATATAAATATGACTCGTTAGTAGTTATTGCCTCTTGTCTTATTTTTACACTGGCAACTGTTGCAAGACTTTGTGCAAATCTTTAAGTCTTAATTGTTTTTTGTAGGCAAAAACCATGTATGTTGTCAGTTTCCATGTCTGCTGATAGCTCAGGTGGCAAATGATTTGATAAGTGCTTGATATTTCTTTTAACTGATCAGATCTGTCTGTATATTGTTATTACTATGTTTAGAATTTGAATTGCATCAGAGGACCGAGAACACAACTTTTTATTTAAATTACACAAAAAATACAGGGGAAATCTGTTAGCATTAATCATATTAATAAAATGACTTCATCTACATTGTTTGAAAATGTCTTTGGTTTCAAGGAACTGATAAGTCATTGAATAAAGAAAGTGTGTTTCTGCAAGGAGAACATGTAAAGCATAGGTGACTATCAAGGCTCATACACAGTTCTACTACACTGAACAAAAATATAAACGTAACATGTAAAGTGTTGGTCCAATGTTTCATGAGCCGAAATAAAATATCCCAGAAATGTTCCACATGCAGAAAAAGCTTATTTCTCTCAATTGTTGTACACAAATGTTTACATCCCTGTTAGTGAGCATTTCTCCTTTGCCAAGATTGTTTTTTCATTTAACCAGGCAAGTCAGTTAAATTATTTAAAATGGCCAAATCTGGACGATGCTGGGCCAATTGTGCGCCGCCCTACGGGACTCCTCATCACGGCTGGATGTGAAACAGCCTGGCTAATCCATCCACCTGACAGGCATGGCATATCAAGAAGCTGATTAAACAGCGTGATCATTACACAGCTGAGGGCTGAAGAGTATTTCTGTCTGTAATAAATCCCTTGTGTGGGGAAATACTCCTGATTGGGTGGACCTACACCCTTCCCAGGCACATCCAGGGCTGTGCCCCTGCCCAGTCATGTGAAATCCATAGATTAGGTCTCAATGAATTTATTTAAATTGACTGATTTCCTTCTATGATCTGAAATTGTTGCATGTTGGGTTTATATTTTTGCTCAGTATATAATCAATAGTATAGTCTTGGGAATACATTGACAGTTTTAGTTTTGCATGGGGGCACTCCGTATTTCTATTCTTCGGTCTACTGCTCGTACAGAAATGTCAAAATTGGTCACTTTCGAAGGCGGACACATGACAGAACCATCAAAATCTGAAAAATGTTTAATAACTATCTTTAACCAATACCAGACAGATAAAACAATAATCAGAAACCATTTCCTCTCTTCCACATCAATCAACACACCACAATATCAAGACAATGAGGCCTACATTTTTCAATCTGTTCCCTTCTCTCTTCAGTCAGTCAATGTTTCTGTCCCACTCAGTTGGTCCTGGGTTTCTTACTGGCTCCCTGCAGCCACTGTTGGAGAGGCCCTGCAGGCTTCAGCTGCTTCTTAGGCCTGGTCTCTCTTGGGTGCCCCTCCTGTTTGACTTCCCCAGTGTCTGACTCTTTCCTCTTGGGGTGCGTGCTGCTCTTCAGCCAGCCCATCATCATCTTACTGCTGGCTGAAAGCTTGGGCTCCTGGGGAAGGTGATGAGGGGGTAAGTGGAGGCAGGGAGAAACAAGTAGTATGGTATGGAGCCAATTATACATTTTCTCTTTAGGTTTTAAATCTAGATTTTGAGTAAATATGTGAAGTGTTCAGTCTGGGACCACCTTTCTAATGATCCTGAGATATTCAATAATTGGAACATCATCAGACATCTCAAATATTGGTATGTAGTGAGGTCAAGCTGTTGTACCTTAGCTTGAGGATCCACTGGCTGCAGGCACTCAGGGGAGTTGTTTCGAGAGTTGTTGACAAATGAGGAGACAGGGTGAAAGGTCAGTGTATTTTTGGACTGAAGCAATTTAAGGGCATCTAATGACTTCACCTCACCAAAATCCAGCCATTTTCTGACCTCCTCCTCTCCATCGAGAATTGCTGGCATCCTGTATGTCAACCACAATCATTGGTAATCTACATCATTCACAAACTCTCATATACACAGAACATACTCAATTTACTCAAAGAGAGAGTAATGCTTGAGACTGAGGCCCTTACCGGTCATGGATGCCTTGAAGATTAGGGGATGCATCCACAGTGATCACAGTGTAGGTGTAGAGGGGATCTCCACCACTAGGGGGAGTCCAGCAGTCAAACAGTCCTGCAATGGTCAGCAACCGCCATCCTCTCCACTCACGGTCTCCTTTGTCCTCCTACACAAGACACACACACAAATAGGCAAGGTATATATGGTCAAAAGGCAACGCTCACATTATTTCATTACTGCAGGCTAAAAACTGAGAAAGACCACAAATGGGTCTGAATGGAGTCAAAATGGGTGTTTTTGAGGGGGGGAAAAGGGAAGAGGATGGGGGGATATCATCAGTGTAATCAGACTCAAGCATCTTACTCTGAATGTCGTCAGTTTTCTGTGTTTGCTCAGTGATGCATGGTCCATGTGTGTCAGCAGCTCACCTCTTTCTGGTCTCCAGAGCCTTCCTCAGAAGTGCATGTCTGTGGATCCTCCTTACAGGGTGTCCCCTCATCCTGCTCCTCTGTTTTCACAGGAGCAGGTCCTTGAGTCTGGGGGAAATAGATGAAGAAGGGCTGCTTGTCTTTCTCCTGCCTCCTCCATTCATAAAAGCCATCAGCCAGGATGACACAGCGCTGTCCTTTCAACAGCGGATCCTGAAACGAAATAGTACACAAACATTCACTAATACACAGGGAAACCGTTTGATGATGCACGCTGTCCCTGTTGATAAT
Source organism: Salmo trutta (assembly GCF_901001165.1). NCBI lineage: Eukaryota > Metazoa > Chordata > Actinopteri > Salmoniformes > Salmonidae > Salmo > Salmo trutta. The sequence goes on from NC_042972.1 coordinate 43,776,090, forward strand.
GAGCTATGTGCATTTCATGTGGAGATGAATCAAACTCACTCCACACCTTATAGGACTTTTTCTCTAGCAGGCTCTCACTGCGACAGTTGTTAGTGCTGTACTGCATCTTGTTTGGGTCATTCTCCCTGAACCAGGCAGGCACCAGGCCCCAACGCATCGCTGCCAGCACACATTCATCCACTGGGGCATTCTGAGAGAAAAGGGTTGGATGGGGACCATCTGGTTAATACACAAATCTTTTCCTCCAGGCAGGGCGCAAATGACGCCCCAAATAAACATCCAGCCCCCCTAACCAGGATCAGTTGATCTGCTTCAGTTGCACAACTATACTTACCTTAACAAAATGTCTTTGGGACAACAAGACTGGGCTCAAAGACTGGGGGCTCTTGTTGTAGGAAGGTCGGTACTTATCAGAATCTCCGTCTTTCCACCTTGGCTGTCGACGCTGCCCTCCTCGGTCTCTGTACTGGGAGGCTCGGCTAACTTCATCTGCCGCCAGGGTGCATGCAGTCCTCCCGCACATCGTCAGCCCAGTAGTCCCAGTGCAGACTGATGAAATAACAACAACATGCAGTCATGAAATGCATGCATTGGGTTTGCCAGTAGATACCGACCCTACCATTGCGCTTGTTTACACTGAGCTGAACTGGGGTCGGAACGCAATCATGGTAACATTATCTTACCAGTGCGAGATATGGGTCGGAAAATGTACCTCAATGCAGGGATGACATATGCCACTGTACTCCGAATTTGACCAATTTCCACAACGATACATCGAGAATATTTAAAAACTGCTTGTTTTCCCAGAAAACATGCTAGCTAGCAGTAGCCACCGCAGCCATTATGGAATGGCAGTGTCAGCCAATCAGTTTTTTTGTTGTTCAACGCAACATTCCATAATGGCTGCTGTGGCTATTGCTAGCTAGTATGAGGACGGAATGGGCAGTTTCCCAGGAAAACTAGCAGTATATCAATCTCGATAGACCATTGTGGATAGAGGTACAATTTGCAGTACAGTGACACCCCAGGTACGTTTTCCGACCAATATCTTGTCTTAATGTAACCATGATTGCTTTCTGAACCTAGCCAGCAGATCCAACCTGCTTGCTTACAGATGCACTAGGGTCGGACAGGCTTCATGTATAGGTTAAGACACCGCAGAGCTGGCTCGAGATGTGGCTCGGAAAACGTACCTTAATCCAGGGATGATAAATGCAATATACTGCGAATTGTACTATTAACCCAGCTGTTACACAGGGAATATTGAACGACTGCTGTTCAATCTTCTCGGTTCAACAGTTGGGTTAATGTAACAATTCATAGTACAACGCATTTCTTACCCCTGGATTGAGGTACGTTTTCCAAGCCATATCTTGCGCCGGCTCCACAGTGTCTTAAACTTCTTAGGGATAGGCGTCCCGTCAACGGGACAGTTGTAAATAATCTGTCACGATCGCAGATTTTAGAGAAACAACAAATGTCGGTACATACAAGTGTCTTATATCAGCTGAAAGCCTAAATTCTTGTTAATATAACTGCCATTACTGCAAAAAAATGCCATGCTATTGTTTGAGGGCTCCTAACAAAACACTTTTTTCACCGCGATAGGTTTGATAAATTCACCTCTGAAGGTGAAACGTGTACTTACATTCTGAAATCTTGCACTGATTTATCATCCAAAGGGTCCCAGAGATAACATGAAGTTTTGTTAGATAAAAATCATTTTTCATATCCTAAAAAGGTCCATATAGCACGCACGATCGATTTTGTATTTCCACTCGTTCAATTTGCAAAGGAATCTGTGAAAACCTAACCCTAAACGTTGTTTCAACCAGTCAAATAACATTCGTATTTATTCCTCAGAGATCCTAGAATGTAACCAGACTTCACTATATCATTAGGAGTGTAGTATATCCAATAGGACACCAAATTTGGTCAGAGAGCGACGCCTTCACGGCACACTGACGACGTTGGCGGTCTTCACTTGATTGACTGTAACTTTGTCAAATAAGCACCAATCAGGGTCAAACAAAGCTAGCTAGATAGCCAATGAGAGGAAACCCAGTATATGTCGCAAAATGTTGCTGCTAACCTTGTGCGACAGCAAGCCATTTTCTTTTGGACAAATATTCAAAGAATATGGAGAGTTATGAAGTTATGAAAACTGGGTGTTTCGCAAATCTTGAACTTATAATATGGCTACTAATACTGGAAAAGCTAAATCAAAGCCCAAGTATACAGATTTGACGATATTCTTGCAGAAAAATGTAATGTGAATATCTCCTTCATGATTTGCCCAAATGTACCTGGGTGACTTCACACTAAATGTCATGTAGTTTGCTCATACTTCAAGTTATCTGTCTGAAACTTTGCACATACACTGCTGCCATCTTACATTTACATTTTAGTCATTTAGCAGACGCTCTTATCCAGAGCGACTTACAGTAGTGGACACCATCGGAATTACAACCAGAGTTATGGCTAAATTTGGGACCTTTCTGTTGCATTTCAAAGATGGTGGTAGAAAAAAAAGAATAATCTTTGTATTTTCTTCTACGAGATCTATTGTGTTATATTCTTCTACATTAATTCACATTTCCACAAACTTCAAAGGATTTCCTTTCAAATAGTACCAAGAAAATGCATATCCTTGCTTCAGGGCCTGAGCTACAGGCAGTTAAATTTGGGTATGACATTTTAGGCGAATTTTGAAAAAAAGGGGGTTATTCCTATTTAGCTTCATGTCCACCAGATACATCAAACTCTTTGCGCTCCGGCGGAAGTTATTCATTGTTAATGGAGCAGTCCGCAACACTACGTTTGGGATGCCGCACTAGGCTGCGGTGCGTTCTGTGTACCGCATGCATTCAATATTTTCAACTCGTGAGTTGCATTACCGTTACCGTGCAGTGGTACAAATGGAAGTTCATTATGAGTATCCCATGGTGGGGGTTGCACCATACTGAGGCCAAATTATGATGACAATTGTGTAGTTAGAGAGGAGAAGATACTGGCTGAATGACTGGAAATTCATCTCGGGTAAGAATGACACAGACAACTCATCATTACTATTCTGTTGGGTAGCCAACAGAACGCAGTACAAAATTAATACACACAGAACTTTTCAGTGTGTAATTTAGCATGCCATCACGCAGAGCAAGCTAGTGGTTTGAAATCAGTACTCTATATGGGAACAACCAATTCAATTTGTTAATGTTGCTATAGATGTTGGCAAGAATAGAAACAAACTAGATTGATTATTGTAATATGCCGTTGTGCGCACCAGTCTGTTGGTAGCTCTGCCATCCTATGAAACCATTAGGTCGATAGGAGAATAACTTTCATCTGTTCTAATTATTAGCTTTGGTCAAACAGAGCAAAAATGGTATTCTCCATACTGCAAACCGTTCTGCAGCCTTGCAAAGGACATGAAGTACAGGAAATGTGGGCTAGACATTTGGCAAAAACATCATATGGCAAAATGCATGTATCTGGTGGACATATGGCATTAATCTACACAGGAAGGCTGTCAGACCCTAGTACAGCTGTAAGCAAGTGGGTTGGATCTGCTGGCTAGTTCCGACCCCAATGACAGTGCAGCTCAGTGTAAACAAGTGTAACAGTAAGTTCGGTATCTTCTGGAAAGCATTGTGTATACGAACTGACAAACTAAACATTTTCCAAGGTGACTCAAGAAGCATTAGCTAATAGCTAGCTATATCGATCTACCAGTGACGTGAACTAGCTCTGTTAGCTTAGCTTGCTAGCTACCAAGTCAACCATGCAACTTTACTTTCGGCTAACTGCCTAGGAAGCCACGGTTCAACTTCAGATAGCTGACAAATCTTTCGATGCATGGTAAAAATGGGAGAACCAAATATTAGTATTTACATAGTGGTGATTTACCGTTGTTTGTGAAATTTCTGTTGTTTAGGACTGGACTTCGTCTCGACTTGCCAGTCACTGCAGCATAAGTCAGAAGGCGCGTTCAGATGGTTATTCTTCTTCTGATATCGTGGCGGTACGCAAACAAACGTTGTGCATGTCGCTACCTACTGTGATGGGATGTACGATCAATCATGATCTGCCCATGATCTTGGTACATCTTTTCCTTATTTTACATTGTACAGCTACATGTCCCATTCTTTGACATTTAAAACACCGCAATGGGGATGGGACAAATTTAAACTAAGGAATCTTTACTTTTCCAGGCAAAACCTTCTAAACTCAGCAGCACTGATAAGCTTTCACTTATTTGACCCTCTTTCCTACTGATCAATCTTTTGGCCTCAATGACTCTTCCTACCTTCACATTTTCTTTAATATCATCTATGGACATATATATTGAGACCCCAGTGATGACTCCCCTCAACCTAGAATAAGCACCTGGGACATGGCTTTTAATATTATTCCAATTAATAATTAAGCATTTTCAGAATCTTCTCTTGCTGACCCTGGTTACCACAAAATATGAATAATCTACCATTTCCAATGAACCGAGCTAATTTGACTTCACCCACCTCTTTCTCTACAGCATTGGTTAGTCAGATGGGGTGTAAATGAGGACCTGTGGTCTCAAACACCATCACCACTTTCCACTCCAACACATTACTCTTGTTTCCTACCTTGATCCTCTATATGCTTCCTTTACTATACACTCCACTGCTTTCTGTATCATGATCTCTGTCTTTCCACTACCGACCATTCCGGTCCTTGACCCTCATCTTCCCATACCATCAGAACCAACACTCATATTGTTCGCATTCCAGCACAGCTGTTGCTTCTCCAACCTTCTCTCCATTTCATCCAGACCAGTTGAGTTGGTTAAATGTTTTGCAACATTATGTAGTGTGAAAGTAAATTGCACATCACATTGATATTCCCTCACAACCCTTTTCCTGATATTTATTTTTTCACACATTACGTTTTAGTTTTTCCATACTAGAGATACACTATAAACGTTAAATAAAATGTAAACAAAATCAACAGAACTTGGAAAATGCCAGTGGAAAACAATACTAGTTAGTCTCAGAAAACAAATGCCAGTAATGCACACAGAGTACCACATGAAATCATCATGAACTCCTCTGATGAGGATGTTCAAACAGTGAATACAGTGCACTGAAAGTTTAGTTAACATACTCATACAAGAATACACAAATGAAAAAAAATGCATGCCTCCATTTTCAACAGTCTCAACAACTATGACAATCATGCTACATCATTGCAGGTATTCACTGTACTTCCATTGGATAGTTATATAGAGTAAGAAAACATGATAAAATGCTTATGGCCACTAGAGCATGGAAGCATATGACCAGACACACATATACAACAGTATATACTCATTGGCAGACTGAAACTACCCCTTCCCACACCCACCCTAAATGATTGCCCCTCTACCCATCCAGCAGCTTGAGGATGCTGTCTCTTTCCTTCAGTGCTTTCCATGCCTGATCCTTCTCCTTCTTTGTCGGTGTGCGTTTCTTCTGCCTGGCAGCCATAATGCGACGGAAGCCCTCCATGACCTCATTATCAGACACCCGGACCCTCTGCCGCAACTCCTGCTTCCGCATCTCCTCCTTTGCCAGGCTGCAAGGAGGACAGTGACGGGACGGTTAGAGTCAACTATGAACGCTGAGGCATGTTGTGAATAATATCCAAATCCAGTACTAGTTTTTGGTGAGTGTTCAGGTACTGCACATGTGATGTGGATGAAGTGAATTAACTGGGCCTTCTATAAGTGCAACTCATTATCATCAACGTAGGAACATCCCTCCTTTTAGGTCTTAAACCAGGGGTGTCAAAAGTGCCTGCTGGTTTTGGGTATTTTCCTTTCAATTAAGACCTAGACAACCAGGTGAGGGGAGTTCCTTACTAATCAGTGACCTTAATTCATCAATCAAGTACAAGGGAGGAGTGAAAACCTGTAGACACTCGGCCCTCCGTGGAATGAGATTGACACGTGTCTTAAACAAAGTCATCAGACAGTTCTTTAGGATCTTAAATCAACACTTCTCACTCACTAGCTTTAAGCACCAGCTGTCAGAGCAACTCACAGATTACTGCACCTGTACATAGCCCATCTATAATTTAGCCCAAACAATTACCTCTTCCCCTACTGTATTTATTTTGCTCCTTTGCACCCCATTATTTCTACTTTGCACTTTCTTCCACTGCAAATCTACCATTCCAGTGTTTTATTTGCTATATTGTATGTACTTCGCCACCATGGCCTTTTTTTGCCTTTACCTCCCTTATCTCACCTCATTTGCTCACATTGTATATAGACTTATTTTTCTACTGTATTATTGTTTGTTTGTTTGTTTGTTTTACTCCATGTGTAACTCTGTGTTGTTGTGTGTCAAACTGCTTTGCTTTATCTTGGCCAGGTCGCAATTGTAAATGAGAACTTGTTCTCAACGTGCCTACCTGGTTAAATAAAAGTGAAATAAAAAATAACCTTATTGCTCATGTACATTTTACATTTCTCCCCTGCACTTTTCTCTCGTGCTCTCACCGGAGTAACTCCTGCTTACGGGATCTGTTGTGGGCACTCAGGGCTTTGAGTTCAGCCTGTCTCTTGTGGAGCTCAGCGAGCACCTCATCCTCGGAGTCTCCGCCTGCTCCGGGTCGCTCCTCAGAATCCAGCAGCCCCTGAGACATCAGCTCCTCCTTAATCCGTGCCTCGAGAGAGCGCGTGTGAGGAACACTAGGAAAGAGGGAGTGGGAAAGTCAGCGGAAAGAAAGATCTAGTTGACTGATTGGTGAGTGACTGAGTCGCAGAAGAAGCAATCAGTGATTGGAATGTATTGGTGTAATCTACAAAGCCTTTGTTGCTATTTAGCATTTTCCTTCAGGGTATCTGTAGTGTATCCTACAAGGTTATAACGGGGTGATGTTAGTTTATGGAGGATATGCCTTTACCTAAAAGCTTTGCCCTGGCTGCGAGGTGAGGTCCCAGCCCCCTCGTTCCCTCCATCCTTCCCAGATATGTCAGGGATTGGAGAATCCTCCATTGGTGATATGATATTCTCCTGCAAGAAAGAAACAATACTTAAAGAATTTCAGCTCTACAGTTTAATTCTAAAGTATTCAAATCAACTAGTTATTTGCAGGGATGTGTTTTAAGTCATTTAGAATTGTATGCGTAAACAACAAAGCCTGAAATATGCGACCTCGACAAGAGCCTGAAGGAGCCGCTGTGTAAGAGGACCAAAGGGACAACCATCGTCTGGTGGGTCGTGCTGGGACTCTGACTTTTTTAGCAGGGCATCCACATCTAAGAGAATAAAATCCCTCTTGTGTCAGACATAATTCAACATGATTTGTTTCAGTGTTGATGCTAGAGGAAGACAAACACTACCCATTTGTGAAGGTTCATCCACTCAATACATGCTGTATGTCGATATCCCCATCTCCTAGCGTGCCCTCACCTTTGGCGTCTAGTTCAGACAGTGGTCCCATGAGGCTTTTCTTCTTGTCGTTGGCTCGAGCCCCTTCCCGCTGTTCCTCCAGCAGATCCTCCTGAGCCCATCGCTGAGAGTAGTGTTTCCCCAATGCCGGAATCTACACAATATAACCAATACAGTATTATTTATCTATCTATGTTCTCTCCTTGGGGCAATGTGTGACAGAGGATGAGTCACAGGATACCTTCTATCAGACAGGCTAGTAGTGCTTGGGACCTGAGAGGCCAGCTACTATAAGTTTTGTCATGTTATGCTCATTGCATTAAGGGGTAGGATTCAATATTGTACCTTGTAGTATTCAGCCTCATCATCCGGGGGCTTCAGGAGATCTTCCAGAACCCGGATTTCTTCATTTGTGATGTCAGCACAGTATGGCTCTACTGATGCCCAAAATCTGGAAAACACAAGACACAAATTCACTGGAAAATCTTGCATGTGGGACAATGAAAAAACAAACACAGCCAAACACTGTCAGTGACATTAGAGCAGTGTTTCCCAACCCTGGTCCTCGAGTACCACCAACAGCACACACTTTTATTGTAACCCTGGACAAACACACCCAATTCAACTAATCATCAAGCCCTCAATGAGCCGGCGATGGGCGATGGGTTCAAGGCGATGGGTTCAAGAAGATGGCAGACAATGGAAAAAGGAAGAAACAAACATTATGAATAGATATGGAGTGGGAGATTGTACAAACCTTCAGAAGAATTGTTGAAGGAGAAGATGGTGGACAAGGGAAACAGAAGAAAAGTGAAATATGTCCTGAGTGAATATGGAATGGAGGATTGGACAGAACTTCTAGAAGAGCTAGAGAAGGAATTGAACACGACAAGAGTGAGGGTGAATCAATTGCAGTGGCAGGTGTAGTGATGACAGCTGATAATGAGTTGAGTAGAGGGAAGCAGGGTGGTAGGGAAGGTTGGCGACAAGTGTAAAAAGAGGGATATATGCTCTAGTAGCTTGGAGATGGAACCTGAAGTACCCGTGGTGGAGACTGCTGAGTTTGGGCCTCGTTCCAAGGATGTAAAGAATGATTCTGGTCCAGTGGGAGTGAGATTGCTGGAGAGTGGATCCTTGCAGTTTGGCTGAAGAGTGGAAGACCACGATAAAGGAAACTGGAACAAAAAAAACGAAAACTAAAGTTGTTCATGAGTATAGGTTTTTGGTTGGAGTAGGGTTCACTAACAATGAGGGATCCGTTTGAAGTATCAAGGATGGTAAGAGATGCATTGGGAAAGGTGGAGTCGGTCAGAGGGACTAGAAGTGGTTTTGTTTTGATTTCTTGTGTGCCGAAAGAGCAGAAGGAAAAGGCATTAAGGATTGACAAACTATCGACTTATGAAGTGGAGAGTTTTGATTTTTGTAGCAGAACACCTTTAAAAGTTGTCGTATTGGATGTGGAGCACTTGTGGTTTACAAGGAGCATACCAGGAGTAGTTGGAGCACGCCGGCTGAACCGTGTAGGTGATGGGGATTAAAGAAGAATGCCTGTCAGTATTATTAGTGTTTGACGAAGAGTATCTCCCTTCAAATGTGAAAATGGTATATGTTAGATATGCGGTGAGAGCTTTTGTGTCCAAGCTGTTGTTTTGCCGGAATTGCGAAAGGTATGGACATGTATCAAGTGTGTGTCGAAAGAATGTTGTTGAAGAATCTGAGGGTGTACGATGTTATCGTGATGGCAACCATCTTCCAAATTCCCCGGAGTGCCCGGTTAGGGTAAAGGAGTATGAAGAGGCAAGGGTCAGGGCTATTCAGCAGGTCTCCTACACGGAGGAACGTGAAATAGTTGAAGGAGCGAAGGGAGCTGAAGATATAGCGGTGGATGCTCCGCAGACTGTAGAGATTCAGTGTTGTTCAACAGTTGAGGGAAACTGATATGCTGATTGTGAAGAAGGTAGATGTATGGTGTTTATCGGGCATTTGATTAATTGTACTGCATAAATTAACAAAAAGTCCAAGAAACTGCGGCTGAAAAGTTTTGGGGTTTCAGGATTTCACTGCCGAAACATTGTAAAGAATACTGTCCGACTATGCTCTTCCTTCTCAGGCCCCAGAACCTGTGGGGATGGGCTTTGGCAGTTGAATCTGAATAAAGGTGTACATTGTGTTTTGTTTATTTTGTTCAGTTTTATTTTGTTCATTATTTGGGCTGATATACAGTCAAAACAGTAGGTGGCGGCAATACACCAATGTGTAGTTTGCCATAACACTTTAAAGAAGAAGAAGCAGCCCTCAATGAGCTGTGTTTGTCCAGGGCTACAACAAAAATGTCTACTGTTGAGGATATTTGAGGACCAGGGTTGTGAAACAACGCCTTAGAGCACTGTTTGTGTGAGATGTGATTGTCACCGACCTGTTGGGGGCATCATTCTTAGGATTACGGGGAATGTCCTGTGGATCCTCACTTAACTCGTACTCCTGGACTTTGGGCTGCAGATTTTTGGATTTAGGTCGTCCAGGACCAGGCCCAGGCCCATGACTGCCCTTTCCATCGAGTTTCTGCTTCTTCGGTTTGTGACGCGATGAGGCTGAGAGGTCTGCGTCCTTTCCCAGCTTCAGAAAGCGCTTGTCCCCTTTCTTATCCTGCCAGTCTGTAAGGATCTGAGAAAAATAGGTACCAGTCACCAACAAAATGTAATTATCCAATAAGGATGACACAGGAAGATTCATAACATCAGGCAAGTATCACTTGTAGTGCCAGAAACACTATGGCAGCAAAATATCTTGCCTGTCCAACATTACAGATGGAGGTATAGCAGCAGGTATAGTAGCAGGTATAGTAAGGAGGCAAGTCAGGCTGTCCAATGACATAAAAGCTGCTCAATTGTTTAATGATAACATTTGAGATGTGCTCACTGACTCCTGCCTTACCTGCCTCTGTTCTTCCAAAGCTCTGAGACGGCGGCTAGCAGAGGACAGGAGAGTCTCCAGCTCCAGCTGCAGTGTGTCCAGCTCCTCAATACCGATGCCATCGTCCTCTGAGCGTCCAAGCACGGCAGTGTAGCGGGGGCACACCTTCACATGCTCTACTGGCTTAAAGTCATAGTACTTTAGAGGCGGGCAGTCCTTCAACTCACTCATCTTGATGGTTAGAGTGGGCTATGTCTATGTGGAGGAGAGATCAAGTGCACCATTGGTCATACAAAAATGGACATCATGAAACAAAGTCAATTAACACACACGATTTTGTTTTATCCCAGTACTAACCCAGTTGATTCAACTATTAAAGTAATGGCAGGTTGTATCAGGTGTGTGGCACTGCGCTGGAACTAAAGTCTGCACATCCTGTGGGCCCCCTCAGAACCAGGAGTGGCAGGATTAGAAGAAACCTAATCTGTCCATAATGCAACCTTGGACCACTGCTCTGGAAAGGCTCCTCATATTCGTTTCAAGAACGGGGAACAACGTGGGTGATTTCCATTGAAGATAACGTGAACGTTAGCTAGCTTGCTGGCTGGCTTTAGCACAGTATGCGCTGAATGACCGGTGCGTCGGAAACTAAACTGACCATTCACAATATCAATCAGAACCCCCAATACACCTTATAAAAGGACAAGACAGTGGTTTAATTACAAATGCACCATGTAAATCTAATGTAAATTGTCTTAATTTTGAATATTAACACAACAACATTTAACTTACCTCTGACCCGTAGACTGGCATCCATCATTGACTGAACCATCTATGGAAGAAGGGGGGTACGAATATTCAGGAATCGAGATTTGTGTTCAATTTTGAAAACTTGTAAATAGTTTTTGAGTGTTAAATGATCTTCAATTGTTACTAATATTTTTTTTCTCACTAATAACCAAGTAAAGAATAAAGAATGTCAGACACTAAATTGTAGAATGGTATCTCCGGTAAAAACATATATTTAAAAAATATATTTAATATTTTGGGATGTGTATTTACGGTAATGGGAATCAAACGAATATTAAGGATCTAAATATTTGTATTTGTCACTTATGTTTATGAAGTTCTGTGTGTAATAATACAATAGTTCTTAATACAATTATTATTTAAAAAATATTACTTGGCCTAAATTCTTATTTTATTTAACTCCCCCACAGTGAGGCCAACAAATGGATGCGTCCAAAGACGTTTAGAGCCTAGAAAGATGGTCGCAGCGACCAAAAGGTGGCCACTAGTTACCGCAGCCACTAAGTCAAAATTGGCTATAGTAAAATTCATGAAAACATACATTTGCTGTTTGGTCATAATTTAAGGTTAGGATTAGTCATAAAGTTAGCAGTGTGGTTAGATTTAAAATCTGATTTTAAGAAGAGACATTTTAGAAAAAGGCGGGGCTTATGGCGGTGGTAAATAGTAACGAACAGACCGAAATCCAATGAAAACGCTCTGTCAAAGATTATCTATTATATTGACAAAATGGTCGATTGACCGCTCTAACAATGGAAATACAGGCCAAAGGCAGCCGGTAGCCAGCAGATCCGCTCCGCACCATTAGTCATCATTCAGATTATTCAAATTCAATCATGAAGTGTTTAGAGAGTGATTAGAAGGACAATAGAGCGCTGAGTACCAGGCCATTAGTGAGGGCCGTTGACTACACATCCACGCCACTAATTTGCACAAAGGGAATTTGAATGCGGTCATGACTTGTGACTGCTGGTGTGGCGGTAATACGGTCACTGCAACAGCCCTATGATCATTGGATGTTATTAGGTAACATGTTTATTGTTAGCATGAGTGCTTCTTGTGATACTATGTAATACATGGTTATTAGATACAGTCCTTTGCTCCAGTTCTAGTCATTAGCATTCCTTAATGCATAGCGTATCCCATTCTATTGCACTCTGCACATACCTATGCAGTATATTTATCTCCTGTATAGCATATTCATTATCTATCTGTCTCTGTACCTTCACAGAACTATCGTCATGTACATCCCCATGCACATCATCAGTGTGTGTAAATAAAGTTCAATGTGTGTGTCAACTCTTGGACAGCCTTATTCCCCTCTAACCGGGGGCGGTGTCAGTGAGTCACAAACCAGTAGAATACATAGACCCGGTTCTCTCTTTTCATTGTCTCGCCAGATTTGTGACTTTGCTGACACCACTACAGTATGGCGGCCCACAGAGACCACACAAGATACTTTCCACACTGCCCACCTGCGGTCCAGTGGAGTATGGCTCTGGGGTATCCAGTGGACTACTACCATGTGGATTATACCTCTACGCCTGCTGACCGTGCAGCATGGTCAGCATTTAACATTTTAGTCATTTAGCAGACGCTCTTATCCAGAGCGACTTACAGTAGTGAATGCATACATTTCATGCATTTATTTATTTGTTTATTTTTTTTTGTACTGCACCTCTTCTCCACCTGTGGGATGTTACTCAGCACCAGGTGGGGCTGCAGTAACACCCCAGTGTGTGGGCTACCAGGCAGTCACATCGCTGCATCCGTCAAATGGTTTGACGGGAAGCAAGTATGGAGCAGAATATACAGCGTCTTCTTTGCATCTTGAAACAGCAAACCAGATTCTGGGATTCCTCCGGTCAGGGGAGCCCTCTCCGACAGGTTGCAGTGGAGGACATGAGACAGTCATATGGAGTTCAGTAGAAGGACGCCGCTTCAGCAGCCTCAGCAACGTTACCGACTACGACTGACTGTAGGGTGTGAGTATTCTGCCTCTTCGGCCCCGGCATGGCTGCAACTGAGACCGGGCATGGACACGTCATGTCCTCAGCCACGACTGGTCATCTGGAGCTGCCTGCTATAGAGACTGAGCCCACACCAGATGTCATTTTCGATCCCCCCCCTCACCAGTTTAGCCTTGACATGGGCCCATCACGGGACACAGCAACAGCCCTGGGTCCTGTTCGGGGTATCCAGGATGACCCTGACCAGCGTGCACAGGACTCAACCCCCGACGTGACTGTGGGGGATACACCAGACTTCATCTGGGGTGACCACCCAGACCTTGCCCCCCAGTGTCCTGTCCCAGGGGCACTACCTATTTCTGCACCTGGGGTCAGAGCTGGTCCACTGTCTGCCTTGGACTCACCAACACTGCCTCCTGATCTGGCCTTGACCCTGGATCTACTGCCGGGGCCTGCTCCGAGGCTTGCCCCTTGCCCTCCTCTGGTTCCTGCACTGGGGGACTTACCTGCCTCAGTTGGGGAACCGTTGCCGTCGTGCCTGCTCTCCTCTGCTTGCATACAGCCCTTCTCTGTGGGGGATCCATTGCCGCGCCTGCTTTCCGCTGCTGGGGCATTGAGGAGTTTACCACATCAGTCACCGACTAAATGAATAAGTACATCGACGACATCATCCCCACAGTGACGGGATCAATACATATCCCAACCAGAAGCCATGGGTTACAGGCAACTTCCACACTGCGCTAAAGACTAGAGCTGCCGCTTTCTAGGAGCGGGACACTAATCGCGAATCTTATAGTAAATCCCACTATGACCTCCAATGAGCCATCAAACAGGAAAAATTTCAATACAGGGCTAAGATCGAATCCTACTACGCCGGCTCTGACACTCATCGGATGTGGCAGGGCTTACAAACTATCAGGGATTACAAAGGGGAACACAGCCGTGAGCTTCCCATTGATGCAAGCCTATCAGACAAGCTAAATACCTTCTATGCTCGCTTCAAAACAAGCAACACTGAACCATGCAAGAGAGCACCAGCTGTTACAGACGACTGTATGATCTCGCTCTCCGTAGCCGATGGGAGTAAGACCTTAAAACAGGTTAACATTCACAAGGTCGCAGGCCAGACGGATTGCCAGGAAGCGTACTCAGAGCATGCGCTGACCAGCTGGCAAGTGTCTTCACTCCTTTGGTTACGTTCAGTACGCATTATTTAAAGTCGCCGTTCCTCAGTCTGTAATACCTACTTTTTTCAAGCAAACCACCATAGTCCCTGTGCCCAAGAACTCCAGGGTAACCTGTCTAAATGACTATCGCCCCATTGCACACACATCTGCAACTTATACGCAGGGAGTTAGGAAGCAGGTGCAGAAGGTGAGTTTAATAATAATAATAAACATGAATAAAATACAAAACTGGAGAAGCATACTGAACATAACCAAAACCAATACTGCCTGAAGACTTAGTCTTACTGAGGGCTATATGAAGGGAGAGTAATCAGGGTGGTGATAAAGTACAGGTGTGCGCAATGATGGTTGCCAGGTGTGTGCAATGTGGGTTGCCAGGATCGGTGGTTAGTAAAACGGCAATGTGGAGCACCGGAGGGAGGGAGCAGGCGTAGGCGTGACAGTAGTCAGGAAATGCTTTGAAAGGCTGTCCATGGCTCACATCAACACCATCATCCCAGACACCCTGGGCCCACTCCAGTTCAAATACTGCCCTAACATATCCACAGATGACACTATCTCTATTGCACTCCACACTGCCCTTTCCCACCTGGACAAAGGGAACACCTACATGAGAATGTTGTTCATTGACTACAGCTCAGCGTTCAACACCATTGTGCCCTCCAAGCTCATCACTAAGCTAAGGACCCTGAGATTTAACACTTCCCCTGCAACTGGTCCTAGACTTCCTGATGGGCCGCCCCCAGGTGGTGAGTGTAGGCCATGCTGACCCCCAACATGGGTCCCCTCAGGGGGGTGTGCTTAGTCCCCTCCTATACTCCTTGTTCACCCACGACTGCATGGCAGTGCACAACTCCAACACCATCATTAAGTTTGCAGACGACACGACGTTGGTAGGCCTGATCACCGACGAAGATGAGACAGCCTACAGGGAGGACAACAACCCTTCCCTCAATGTCAGCAAGACAAAGGAGCTGATCGTGGAGTACAGGAAACGGAGGGCTGAGCACACCTCCATCCACATCGACTGGGCTGCTGTGGAGCAGGTCAAGGCTCTGGATCATTTGATTGAGACCACTCTAAATAGCCTGTTTTAGAATTAGTTGCTTATTAGGCTATAAAATGTGTGCCCGATGCCACCCCTCATCTTTGATTCTCTGAGCCCACACCAGATGTCATTTTCAATTCCCCCCTCCACTGCTGTAGAGTCTGGGGGAAACATGCGGTAGTGAGCCTATGTTGCCCAGCACTTGATATTGCACGCCCAGCAGAGAATCAAAGATGAGGGGTGGCATCGGGTACATATCGTTTTATAGCTTAATAAGCAACTCATTCTAAAACAGTAAGAAATATTGGAATGTCATCAATTACATGATTCCCCCCCCCCCCCCCCCCCCCCCCCCCCCAGACTAGATTAAAAAATAAATACACAAAATTACTAAACCCTCCCCTTGACTGGAATTGCCCCATTTTCCTCCAGGTAACCATTCTGTAAATTTCAATCCATCCCTTACTGTTATCTATTGCGTTACTATTTTCTTACTTTTTAACTCTGAATTGTTGGGAAAGGGCTCGTAAGTAAGTATTTCACGGTAAAGTCTACACTTGTTGAATTCTGCGGATGTGATAAATACAATTTGATTTGAACAGCTTTGAGCCATATCTCCAGTGGTGTAAAGTATTGAAATAAAAATACTTAAGTCGTTTTTTTAGGTATCTGTACTTTGCTATTTATATTTTTGACTACTTTTAATTTTACTTCACTGCATTCCTAAAGAAATAGTGTACTTTTTACTCCATACATTTTCCCTGACACCCAAAAGTATTTGTTACATTTTCAATGCTTAGCAGGACAGGAAAGTTTTAAATAAAAAAATAGGCGGAAGTTATACAAATATATAAAATTGTGCCATCTGATCTTATTATTATAAGCAATTTGAAATTATTTATACTTTTACTTTTGATATTCTACTTTTAGACTTTTACTCAAGTAGTATTTTTCTGGGGGACTTTCACTTTTACTTGAGTCATTTTCACCACTGCGTATCTCGTGCCTGCTCCATTAATATACACAGAAATGCTGTCTGATCCTAGTGCAGCTATTAGTATGCGGGTCAGATCTGCTGGCTAGGAAGGTGGGAAGAGGCCAGATCAGGTGGGAACATTCTTGCTAGCCAATGATCTTTTGCAGAAAACATATCAATAAACTCGGAACAACCTAAGTATAATGAAACCTCTATTCGATCAAATATGCCTCACCTATTAAAAAAAACTCCTCACTTGTTCTGCTTAATCTGCGCAGACAGATTTGGGGCGGAGTCGACCCTCTCGCTTTGCCTCTTCTTCTCTGGCCCTGTTCGCGGTGATATAGAAGTGTAACATTTGCGGAAGAGATGTTGAATGCAGGCGTGGCACTATAACTTCCGCCTTCAAACCCAGAACAACAGAGAAATGGTGAGTGATTTTGATCATAAATACCGATGCAATTCTCTGTTTTCAAATTCCTCGGTTAAACCATCTTTATTCTGGTGGCTTGATAGTTGCACAGATTAATGTGGGCGGGACGGTGCGCTCTAAAAAAAAAATCTGGATCAAAGCTGTTATCAAACCAGTTGGATTTGTATACTTGTCTGATCCGATCCCTTAGATTATATTACATCTAGAACGCGCTGACACCACCACAACATTCATTGATTGGTCAATACTATGCAAGTGACCATGGAGGCTAAATATGCTTGTAGTAACATGGTACTTCCTCTCTAGAGGTCTGGACAGCAGTCTGTCTGAGACGTAAAGGGGGGGGGGGGATTTTCGTGATCATTGATCTGTAATAGTAGTGTTTCAAAGTTAATGTCGACACCCCCTCCCTCAGACAGCGACACTACGCCCATACCTGAATGCTGTGCGTGCCACACTGCAGGCCGCCCTCTGCCTGGAGAACTTCTCCTCTCAGGTGGTGGAACGCCACAACAAGCCAGAGGTGGAGGTCAGGTGAGTGAGCTCTCGCGTGCTCTCTTCTCATAATGATATCATTAGTGTTATTTGTGACACACTGTCTTTTGTCATTACAGGAGTAGTAAAGAGCTCTTACTACAGCCTGTGGTAATCAGCCGCAATGACAAGGAGAAGGTTCTCATCGAGGGCTCCATCAACTCTGTGCGAGTCAGCATTGCTGTGAAGCAGGTCAGGGGTTATGACCCTCCTTTTCGCTTTCAATGTCACCCTTCCATTATCTTGATGTTGTGTGTTTGTTTTAAGTAAGTACAGTCTTTCTCATACACTGAGTGTAAAAAAACGAAACAAAAAAACTAAGAGCACCTGCTCTTTCCATGAGACTATCAAGGTGAAAGCTGTGACACCTTATTGATGTCACTTGTTAAATCCACTTCAATCAGTGTAGATGAAGGGGAGGAGACAGGATATATATATATATTTTAGCTTTAAGACAATTGAGACATGGATTGTGTATCTGTGGCATTGAGGGTGAATGGGCAAGACGAAAGATTTAAATGTCTTTGAACGGGGTATGGTAGTAGGTGCCAGGCGCACTGGTTTGTGTCAAGAACTGCTGTGTTTTTCACACTTAACAGTTTCCTGTGTTAATCAAGACTTGACACAACTGTGGGAAGCATTGGAGTCAACATGGGCCAGCATCCCTGTGGAACACCTTCGACACCTTGTAGAGTCCATGCCCCAACAAACTGAGGCTGTTCTGGGGGGGGGACTCAATATTAGGAATGTTTTGTACACTAAGTGTAGATTTTAAACGCCTTCGTCTGCCAATTTAAAAAAAAAAAGAAGTGTGTTCAAGGGAAATGCTTACTGGTGCTCTGATTGGCTCCATCAGGCTGATGAGATCGAGAAGATCCTGTGCCACAAGTTCATGCGCTTCATGATGATGAGAGCAGAGAACTTCTTCATTCTCAGGAGGAAATCCGTTGAGGTGAGAGGAGTCAAGAAAACAGGATAGGATCCAGTTGGTGTTAGTATTGCTTTAATGTTCTAAGACCTCTCTCTTCCTCCATCTCTCCATCCTGTCATCTAGGGCTATGACATTAGTTTCCTCATCACCAACTTCCATACGGAGCAGATGTACAAGCACAAGCTAGTGGACTTCGTCATCACCTTCATGGAGGAGATTGACAAGGAGATCAGCGAGATGAAGCTGTCTGTCAATGCCCGTGCCCGTATCGTTGCAGAGGAGTTCCTCAAGAATGTAAGACTGCTATGTTTTTAGAAGAAAAATGAAGATTCTAATGCATTTATTGAAATGTGGTCAAATCAATGGGAATAATGAAACGATTATGTTTGTCAATGGTTTCTGTTGCAGTTCTGAGGCGGCGTCATCGCATCCCTCACTGATCACATGACTTGGCCATGACCATGGATCTGTGAGAGAAAGGGCAGGCTCAAGGGCCCGATAGCAGGAAGAAGGTGGAGAAGCGTACTGTGAGTGAACAACCAATCTGTGGCGAAGACGATAGAAAAGTGACCAATCCAGTGTGGGTGTGTGGCACCCAACTGCGTCTCCCAAGTATGTACTGTACTCATAAATATTGATGACTGTATATAATTAAATGTTTCATTTTCTGCCTCTTAGAGCAAATCTCAAACCAAGGCGAGTCCTTAAAAGTATTAACCAGGTTGATATTCATGACGGGGACAATGAGAATGTGTTAACTGAAACGGCCTGTATTGTTTTTATACATTCTTTATGTACTCTTGTTTGTCTTTTTTATTTTATTTTTATTTTAAATTCTCCTTTTTGTTACAAAATATTAACATGTTCAGTACGCTCATCATGGAGAGAGGAAAAACAAGATGTTTACATTTTAGTACAAGACGCATCCCAGATTTATTAAGCGGTCATAAGATACGACATGATAATGACATAATCAAATAAAACTCATGACAGCTTGTTTGTACTTTTGAGTAATGGTGCTTGTGTGTGTCCCATAAATTCTCTCCTTTTTGTCCACATCCTCAGTCATGAGGTTGTGTGCATACCATTTGATATGCACTTTGTCTAGTTCTATTTCTGTGGCCCTAGCTGTGTTGGTTGAGAATCTAGTCTCTGCTAAGATCAGCTGTTTCTGTTTGTAAAGGTCTCTGTATTATTTCAGTTGTGAGGAAGTGAATGTGTTTGCTGGCCCTAATAAGAGTGAGTCAGATCTTGCATGCTTCCTGGTCGTGTGGGTCTCTAGCTCAGACTGTGGTTGGAGTATTTATGTTGAAGTTGATTTCCCTTCTTTTGTAAGCCTAAAACTGCCAACGCGTATTGCATTATAGCCAATTATTTTCATAACACTTTGTTCCAGCATATTCATTCAACACTAGTGATCTTTGGTAAGTTGTATGCAATTATGTGCTTGGCTGATTGAGAAAAATCCACATTTCCAGAAAAAAATAAATGTCAATTGTAATAGATGACCTCTGTTATGAATGAGGCATCTGTATAAAAATACCACAACATCTTTATTGAAGCTGTAAGAGGAGGATTCTTGACATTTTGAAAACAAAGAGCAAACATTTGGCTCCAATAACAGCCTACATAAGCACCAACAATTGGATTTGCCTACATATCTGCACCTGCTGATTGTGTAGCCAAACAATAGAAATATACTGAACTAAATGTAACATGTAAAGTATTGGTTTCATGAGCAGAAATATGATCCCAGAAATGTTCCATACTCACAAAAAGCTTAATTCTCTCATCTTGTGCTGAAATTTGTTTATATCACTGTTTAGTGAGTGTTTCTCCTTTGTCAAGATAATCCACCCACCTGACAGGTGTGGCTTATCAACAAGCTGATTAAACAGCATGATCATTACACTGGTGCGCATTGTGCTAGGGACAATAAAAGGCCACTCTAAAATGTGCAGTTTTGTCACACAACACAATGCCACAGATGTCTCAAGTTTTTCAGGGAACGTGCAATTAGCATGCTGACGGCATCAATGTCAATTTCTCTACCATAATCTGCCTCCAATGTTGTTTTAGAGAATTTGACAGTACGTCCAAGCGGCCTCACAACCGCAAACCATGTGTAACCACGCCTAGGGTGGCAAATTTTGGGAAATATTCAGAGGTGGAAACTTTCAGTGGGAATTAATGGAAATATATGCAAATTAATAATACCATTTAAATGTAATGTTTTTTTGCATTGGATATATTTACTATATCAGATGGAGACAGAAACAAACCTTTTACCTTAAGTAGACATAATTGCAAATTATTAAATCCTTCCAATGGAAATAAACCATTTTTAGTTACGAATTAAACTTTAAATGAGTTGACTCTTCATGGGATGATTTCACTGAACAACAAAAGAAAGGGAATATTGAATGAACCCCAATGATCCATTGCATCTCCCAAAAACGTTTTCAACATACACCTGTAAAATGATTGTCTAGAAACTAAAGCTTTGGTTGTCTTCCTCTCAGGCTTCCATGTCTTCTCCCTGGACCTCCTCAATGTCCACCTCTTGAACATCAGACTCTGAGGCCTCATTTTCAATATCACTTTCCAACCTTGTTGAGATTGGCTCGTTGTCAGGCTCAAAAAGCCTCAGATTTGCCCAGATGGCCACCAATTTTTCAACCCTTGTATTGATCAGCCTGTTGCGTGCTTTGGTGTGTGTGTTCCCAAACAAGGACCAGTTGCACTCTGAGGCGGCTGATGTTGGTGGGATTTGGAGGATGATGGAGGCAACAGGAGAATGAGCCTCAGATCCACAGTCCCTTCCACCAGGTGGCTTATGAGATATGTTGGCACGACTGCCATATTGCATCTCCATCCCAAAGCCCTTGCTTGGAAGTGTACTTTGCCAGACAAGCAAGAACCTTGCCCTCATCCAGGCCAAGGTGGTGAGACACGGTAGTGATGACACCATAGACTTGGGGTCCAACATGTACGCTGCGGCGTGTATGGACTTCAGGCAGAAGTCTTCACGCTTTTTGAAATATTTCAGAACTCCAGTTTCCTTGGCTTGGAGCAACAGTGAAGTGGGCAGGGCAGTACAGATTTCTTCTCTTACATCTGCAAGCAGAGTCTGAACATCAGACAGGATGGCATTGTCTCCCTCAATCCGTGCAATGGCTACAGCTTTTGGTTTCAGGCTGCTTACCAATCTCTCCCAAAATACATCATCCAGGAGGATCCTCTTGATGGGGCTGTCCATATCGGCAGACTGTGATATGGCCATTTCTCCACACTCCGGACTCCTTCCCCTCCAGGAGACTGTCAAACATGATGACAACATCACCCCAATGGGTGTTACTGGGCAGCTTCAATGTGGTGCTCTTATTCTTCTCACTTTGCTTGGTGAGGTAGATTGCTGCTATAACTTGATGACCCTTCACATAGCTAACCATTTCCTTGACTCTCTTGTAGAGGGTATCCATTGTTTTCAGCACCATGATGTTCTTGAGGAGCAGATTCAATGCATGAGCATCGCAGCCAATGGGTGTGATGTGAGGGTAGGACTCTTCCACTTTAGACCAAGCAGCCTTCATGTTCACAGCGTTGTCTGTCACCAGTGCAAGTACCTTCTGTGGTCCAAGGTCATTGATGACTGCCTTCAGCTCATCTGCAATGTAGAGACCGGTGTGTCTGTTGTCCCTTGTGTCTGTGCTCTTGTAGAATACTGGTGGAGATGATGTAGTTAATTATTCCTTGCCCACGAACATTCAACAACCCATCAGAGATGATTGCAATACAGTCAGCTTTCTCTATGATTTGCTTGTCCTTCACTTGAACTCTGCATCCATTAAATTAGTAGATAAAGCATGTCTAGTTGGGTGTATGCTGGGCGAAGAACTTTCAGAAATCTCTTCAAATACACATTGCCTGTGAGCATCAGAGGTGAACCAGTTGCATACACAGCTCGAGTAAGACATTCATCAGCATTTCTCTGACTACGTTCCTCCATTGAGTCAAAAAAACTTTTGATTCCAGGAGGACCATGAGCTGTTGCTATCGATAAGGTGTCTGATTCATCATTATCACCTCGAATAGAAGTAGAGGGACTTTCGTCAGAGGTTGCTTGTTGTGAGCGCTGAGGGAACATTATGGCACTTGGCCAGATGATTCTGCATCTTTGTTGCATTTTTCACATGTGATTTGGCACAGTATTTGCAAATGTACACAGCTTTTCCTTCTACATTAGCTTTAGTGAAATGTCTCCACACATCAGATAGCGCCCGTGGCATTTTCCTGTAAAGATTAGAAAACAATAGGTACACACCTACACACTTTGCTGTAGGCTACTATTTACTAGTTAACAAAAAATCATGTATTTCATATAAAATATATTAATCCCACCCAGTATTGTAATCAAAACATACCAGAAAGCATGGAGTCCTTGGCTCAGACAGTGTAGTAGTGTGGGCTCAATAGCATCTCATTAGTGTGCAAGACCTTAAGAATCAGCTGTACATGTGATGGAAGAATGCACTGTGCATGCAGAGGTTTGCAATTCCATTGAATTGGAGAGATTAACCAAAATATGCCACAAGACCTAGAATTGCCTTATGTGTATCCCATAAAAAAGGTTCACTGTTAAAAGCTAACTTTTTTGACGAATTTAAGCAAAATTCCCCAAATTCCTGGGCTTAACTTCCCATGGAACAATTTCAGAAAAATTCTGGAAATTTACCAGAAAGTTTCCGACCCTTTGCAACCCTAACCACGCCAGCCCAGGACCTCCACATCCGGCTTCTTCACCTGCGGGATTGTCTGAGACCAGCCACCTGGACAGCTGATGAAACTGAGGAGTATTTATTCTGTAATTAAGCCCTTTTGTGGGGAATTGGCTGGGCCTGGCTCCCCAGTGGGTGGGGCCTATGCCCTCCCAGGGCTGTGCCCCTGCCCAGTCCTGTGAAATCCATAGATTAGGGTCTAATGAATTTATTACAATTGACTGATTTCCTTATATGAACTGTACTCAGTAAAATCTTTGAAATTGTTGCATGTTGCATTTATATTTTTGTTTAGTATATGTACAATATGATAAATACAGGTAACTGCCAAAATAAAGGAAACACTAACATAAAGTGTCTTAATAGGGCGTTGGGCCACGAGCCAGAACATCTTCAATGCTCCTTGGTATAGATTCTACAAGTGTCTAACTCTATTGGAGGGATGTGACACCTTCCTTCCACAAGAAATTCCATCATTAGTTTTTTTATTTATGGTGTTGGTGGAAAATGCTGTCAGGCGCCGCTACAGAATTTCCCATAAGTGTTAAATTGGGTTGAGATCTGGTGACTGAGATGGCAATGGCATATTGTTTACATCGTTTTCATTCCCATCAAACTATTTAGTGACCACTCGTGCCCTGTAGATGGGGGCATAGCCATGGTATTCAAAATAATGGCCTGCCCAGTATTTTTAAACATGACCCGAAAGAGGAAGAGGCGAAGCAAGAGGTTTTACTCCACCCAAAATCTGTCCACGAAAATATATATATATTTTTTTATAGAGCTCAATGAGAGTGTTGAATTTGAGCCACAAAAAAATGTAATTGCTAATTTGTTACAGCTTATTTGATCAGATAAATGTTTTGTAATGGTTTGGTTGTTACAAATGCATTTCGGCAACTTAAAAAAACCTACTTCATATCGGAGTGGTGCCTGCTGTGATAGATATAGGACTAATCATAGATATTACCAGTTTTAACATGGACATTTCCCATTGAGGGCTTCCACCATTTTAAAGTAGTCAACTGGGTGGGGATTCCTAGGAGTTGGGAGCAATGAGCCAATGAAGAAGAAAATTGAATACTTTAAAATGAAGGCGCTGCCCATGCTGTCACAGATGCTATAATGGCAAAGATAAAGATTAGTCCTCTATCTAGCTCTATGGGCTGGTGTTCACACGCAATCTGCAATCTGCCCTCACACCGGCTAGAATGGTCTCCCAACTGATTTTGCCTCCCGCCAGACTTCCTTCCATCTTCGAGGACATGCATTAACATTGTTAAAGCGGTCAACCGACTCTCTTGTCAATATAATAGACAATCTTTGATAACCCTAAGCATGATGGGATGTTAATAGCTTAACTCAGGAACCACACCTGTGTGGAAGCACCTGCTTTCAATATACTTTGTATCCCTCATTTATTCAAGTGTTTACATTATTTTGACAGTTACCTGTAGATTACATAACACATTGACATGAAAAGACAACACAGTGACACTTCTGAGGTTCAAATTAGACAAGTGAATCACACAATCAATACTTTCTAAAGAGTAACAGTAGGCAGGTTTCCATTGACCCAGGTTTATTCGACAAAAGCAACGTCGCAAAAAAAATATTTGTGACGTGTGTAATGGAAACGGCAGATAGACATTTTTGAAAGATCAAAAAATAAATAATCTGTTAGACGGGTGTACTTTTCTTTTGTCAAACTTGTTATATTGCGACAAATGGTGGAAAGTGTTTTTGGAATAAATTATGATTGCCGAATCATTTAAAAGTACGCAGGGCACTTGATGTCAACACAACTATGAAGTTCCACTCCACATTTTATTCTAAATCCACTTTTCAACTATAAAAATATTTCTTTGCAGGATCCTCATCCTTACTTTCAAGGCTGAATTTCTATGCCTTGATTTTCTGGTTGGCTGGATGCAAGTTTCACCATCTATTTATTTCAGATCTACAGGAGTGCAAGTTTCTAACCCGTCCCCCTCCCTTTGCAATTCTACACTTTTTGCCATGGGGCACAGAATAAAAAAAAATACTGTTTTATAGCTCAACTCATGCTTTTGTTCATATTATGCCATGAGGCTGAGAGAAAATTTGGCAGTTTTAAAGCAACTTTCTTGCCATTACACATTTTGCTATCATGTTATTTTTTTTACAGCACAGACCAAGGCGATATGTTGGCACATGATAATTATTAGAATATGGCAAATATAGGTAAATTCTTGCATTCTATCAATGCTGACTTTTGCGGGCTACCTGAGACATGAAACATAGGTGGGAGGGCATACAGGCTGTCTCCAATTAATGGGTGTACAATTTGCCTAAGAGGGTAATAGAAACCCTTCAACAACTTTATTTCTATTCAATACTAGTGTTTTGTTTTGTTGGTGTGACGTTATTACGTCCTGCTGTTTTTAAATGACACTAGAATGTTCAATGGAAACACAATGCAGCGGGCAATTGTCTAATCTATTTTCTATGCAAAGTTTCTAAATGTCAACAAAAAAAAGTTACTGGACAAGTTAATGGAAACAGATACTGAGGGGTTCATACTTTACAAAAATACATTTCTGTCCCCTTTTCTCCTAGACAAGACTGTCTGCTGTACGTAAAACCTTAACACACAAACCAAACTAGTACCAAGGACTTCTGGCTCTTCCAACCATGAGATTAGAGCAGCAATAGGTGATAGGTCAGAGTAATTCTGTGAATGCATACCCCCAAACCCTACAATGCAAGCAGAACGGTTAATTGTATTCACATTTCTATTCGGACCTCTAACAATTGGACTGAATGTGCTGTAGACTGAGAGAACTATACCTATGAAAGACAGGAGTACAGGCCAATTGAGAATGCCAAAAGGCTCTGGATCCTCCAGGTCACATTGCTCTGAACACAGACACCAAAAGCAGATGAGGTTGTGCTCAGAGGCAGAAGGAGTGGAAACATCGGTTGAGTGGGTTGTTGAACAGATCATGTCCAGACTGTACCACTAGGGCCACAAGTAATGACACATGTAGTGACAAATCTGGGAGACAGAAGAGGCCCAACTTCAACCCGATTGGCTTTGATTTCAGAGGTGAGCTGGGACTGTCTGCAAGGCATCTTCTGTGGTGCGATGAATGTTGACGTTCTGAAAGAGGAACATACAAGTTTTACATCCCTTCGAAGAAGACACCAGGCTGACTATTAATATCTGTCCATGGTATTTCAAAACAAGGGAGATGTGCTGGGGTTACCAATTAACCTATAAAAGGGAGGCCATCAATTGCCCATCCCTAATCTAGGAAAAGTAAATTAGTGGAGGGGGGTGGGGGGGCATGTTTTGCAGTATGCTTTGTGGATGAAGAGAGAGTTACTGCTATGGTAATGGTTACCGTCCCAGGCAGACGGACAAGCAACGTTCTACCAACAGGCGTTTGTACAGAGTGATGAATAGGCGTTCGTTCAGAGGAAATTATTTCCAATCCAGCCTTTGCATACGAATAAGGTTGAGGAACAAATGCTATTTATTTGAGTAGCACAGAGGATTATCAAGACATTTGTAGAACAAAAACATGAGGTTTGATGCATCGATACATAAAATACAGCAGGACTGGTCAAGTAAATTTTATTAGCAGTCAGTAAACAGTGATGTGGAAATGACTCCATCATATTCCATATGGAGCAGACCTTCACATTTTTATTAACAAAATTATGTTTTCCTCTGGGCCTTCTTCATACATGATTATAAATAAACATTTAATCTTAAGTGATCAAATAAAAAATATATACTAAACTGAATTTTAAAATAATTAAATGAGTACTAAAAGAATTTAAGACTCAGAGTCCAGGTGCAAAACACTACCTCAAATCAACTACACATTTGTGCAACAAGCAGACATTTGTGCAATGCAATGAACGTCGACAGACACACATTCAACTTTTAAACTAATTAAGACATCGATTCACATCAACAGCCACACATGACTGACAAATATTCCAAATATTGAGCTTCCTGAATATGTATTTTATTAGGATCCCTACTCTTCCCTGAGACTAAATTAAAAAGATTATCCTAAAATTAAAATTTGAAGTGAAAATGTGCTCTGGTTTGGAAATACAACTCTGATTTGCAAAACCATTAAGAGCATGTCAATTTGGAGAGAAAAATATAAATTTCAATAAACAGACAAAAAAAGGACACCAGACCCTTACTTATAGTAAGGATATTCAAATGAACTGGATTCCAGTTAATTATCATTACTTTAATTGGATACTTCAACTCAATCTGAGTAGAACAATCAGAGTGCTTTTGATGTCAGGAAGTAGAGGGTATGGAGTAATTGAGAACTAACTGCCTGATTGAAGGAGGAAATAAGGAGGCAGGGCCAGCGGGAGGAGTGGAAAGAAGGGAGTGTGAGGGATAGAGCGAGTGAGGGACACTATCTCACTGGTGAGCTGGTACTGTTAGCAAAGCCTCCTCTGCCATCCGTGACACCTCTACGTTCTGTTCAGCAATGAAACAAAAAGGTTGCGGTCAAACATCAGGGGAACAAAATAGATAGGATGGGAGGATGGGTGGGAAAGACAGGATGTGATAAAGATGCACAGTACATTATTTAATTACTCAAGATGATTCTCAGTTACACTCCAAATTCTTCTCTACGTATACAATAAAGAAATGGCATGAGCAAGATTCCTAATGACAGATTTCACCTGATGACATAACATCATGAATCATAGCGTTCTATCCCACAATCCTCTTACAGGTATATTCAGGTAGAGGGTGTGAAAAGGCGATGGACAAAGGTCACTACATGAGTCACTATCACCATCTTCAGTACTGATATCAGTGAACAGGACACACATCTACAATAAAGAATCCACTCTAACCCCTACTATTAAATGCACTTCTGATTGTGAAGCCATGGCAACCGGGACTGTTGAAAAGCACTACAGCTGCATTCAAATGCTCCTCAACAACAGGTTACTGAGTTGAGAGTTATCCGTCAAGCATAGCACGTATTCCAACTTATCCATCAAATTAGTGTATGTATGCAGATATGCATGCAGATATACCAACCTCTGGTCGTTCTCTGTGAGTGTTCACTGCATCCACATTTAGGTAGATGGACTCCACCTTACAGCCTGAAGACAGAGCCCAGAAAGGTGCATTTTTGCATTATAATCCACTAAAACCAATACTAAAATATGTTATTTTGCAATTGATATTGACACAGGTGCAGACAGGACTGGGTAGCAGTGGAAGGCCAGTCTTACCATAAGCAACTGGTGTGAGCTTCAGCACGGTGTGCAGTGGGCACTTCAGGTAGGGCAGCTCCTCTGAGAAACACACACACACACACACACACACACACACACACACACACACACACACACAAGAAATCTATTACAAAAGATCTACAAAGTGCGAAAATAAACACCTTCCGTCCATCACTGTTATCCAGGAGAGACAACCAGACTGACCTGCTGTCTTATCAAGGAAGTAGGCCAGCAGGCAGCGCATAACAGCCTGATGACAGATGACCAGGACATGCTCCTGCCGCTCCAGCTCCATGATGACCGGCTCTAACCTCTGCACCAGGTCCTCATAGGACTGAGGGGACAGGGGAACTGTCAGATACACCGATAGACAAACCAAGATACTCACTCACCCAAAAGGGCAGGGTCACAATAGGGTCTCACACACAAAAACTTCAAGGTAGAAATAAATGAAAAACAGAGCACAGACAAATACCGCAACAGGAGAAATTATCTTCAGTAATGGGTCTACAGTGGGAAAAACAAGGTAGAACACTTAATCCTATGTAGGCCCACATGACGACAAGCCATTAGTACTGTAGTAAAGCGTCTTGGACAACGATGCGCTTTCCCACTACTGAGTGGGAGACAGCCTCGCTAATCACCACCTCCATCTCTCTAAGTGGCAGCAATGGGATGGACTAAAAGTGAGAACACACCACCGTGTTCATGCCAACTGAAAAACAGCCTGTACCCAGAGCCTGGAGCAGACAGACAGGGCAGGAAGAGGGCTTTATTTACTACAGCCTGGTGCTTAGCTTATGCTGTCTGAGAGGCAGCTTATCCAGGCTGGGCTCATTAGCAAGGTGTACATGGCTATTAGCCACCTGGATGTGGTTTAATGTCCCAGTGCCAAATTAAACTACATTTGGACCGCATGAGCAAAACATTCACTTAGTTTCTCATCTATTGTGATGCAAATTACCATTGTTAAGAACTACAGCGGCGCAGAAGCAAGTTAACACACATTTCTTGGCACACATAAAAGTATCCAGGTTGGTAGAGCCCTTTCATAATACATACAGTTGAAGTCAGAAGTTTACATACATAGGTTGGAGTCAAAGATTGTTTTTCAAGCACTCCACAAGTTTCTTGTTAAACTATAGTTTTGGCAAGTCAGTTAGGACATCTACTTTGTGCATGACACAAGTCATTTTTCCAACAATTGTTTACAGACAGATTATTTCACTGGATCACAATTCCAGTGGGTCAGAAGTTGACTGTGCCTTTAAACAGCTTGGAAAATTCCAGAAAATTATGTCATGGCTTTAGAAGCTTCTGATAGGCTAATTGACATCATTTGAGTCATTTGGAGGTGTACCTGTGGATGTATTTCAAGGCTACCTTCAAACTCAGTGCCTCTTTGCTTGACATCATGGAAAAATCAAAAGAAAATCTGCCAAGACCTCAGAATATTTTTATTTTTTTAGAACTCCACGAGTCTGGTTCATCCTTGGGAGCAATTTCCAAATGCCTGAAGGTACCACGTTCATCTATACAAACAATAGTACGCAAGTATAAACAACATGGGACCACGCAGCCGCCATACCGCTCAGGAAGGAGAGGCGTTCTGTCTCCTAGAGATGACATCAGACATCAGTCAGGAAGTTAAAGCTTGGTCACAAATGGGTCTTCCAACTGGACAATGACCCCAAGCATACTTCCAAAGTTGTGGCAAAATGGCTTAAGGACAACAAAGTCAAGGTATTGGAGTGGCCATCTCAAAGCCCTGACCTCAATCCTATAGAAAATTTGTGGGCACAAATGAAAAAGCATGTGCGAGCAAGGAGGCCAACAAACCTGACTCAGTTACACCAGCTCTGTCAGGAGGAATGGGCCAAAATTCACCCAACTTATTGTGGGAAGCTTGTGGAAGGCTACCCAAAACATTTTACCCAAGTTACACAATGCTACCAAATTGAGTGTATGTAAACCTCTGACCCACTGGGAATGTGATGAAAGAAATAAAAGCTGAAATCAATCATTCTCTTTACTATTATTCTGACATTTCACATTCTTAAAATAAAGTGGTGAGCCTAACTGACCTAAAACAGGTAATTCTTACTAGGATTAAATGTCAGGAATTGTGAAAAACTGAGTTGAAATGTATTTGGCTAAGGTGTATGTAAACTTCCGATGTGATTAAATGAGGCATTAGAGAATGCTCTCCTCTCACTCACCTCTCCCTTGGGGTAACGGTAGCGGTACTTGTCCTGGTCCCTCATTGCAAACTCCAGAGGGTAGTGCTGCTGGATCTCCTCATACATCATCTCCTCACATACACCCTGAGGATAGCACAGAACACACCACTTCAGATATACAAACTGTATGGGGTGTGGTTGAGGATCACAGACATACACACAGTCACACAGGTGGCATTACTGAGTCGAGTTCTCACCGCGTCTATCTCGTTGAGAGCCTTCCACTGCTCGTAGGGTACAGACACAGCCTCAGCTGTCTGGATGGTCCTCTTCATCTGGCTGGTCCACACCTTCAAATCACCGATCTCCTGAGACTGGATGAACTGGTGCAGATACTTGGCAAACTGCCCAGGGAACAATCAACACAAAAAAACATCCTCAAAATATGTAAACCTATTAAATACTGAAGAAACGAAAAGTAGAATTTGTAAGGTAGAGATGGAATCTAAGGATAGAGTTAGCCGTACCTCCTTGCCCCTGGGTGAAAGCCCAGAGTCTCCTCCAATGCAGCCCTTGACGTTGAGGTCACTCTCTCCATGGCGACACAGGTAGATGGAGCGTGGCGTGATATGGATGTTCATGAGGTAGTAGACAATCCTGCTCTGTATGTGGTCCTGGACCTGGTTCACCAGGTACCTCCGGCCCACATCCATGATCTTAATGTAGGACAGATGCCTGGGAGATACAGAGAGCTTTAGGAATCCCTTACTTTATACAAGAGATAAACCTCAGATACAACATGCATTGAAACCAGGTTTAAAATGATTCCCAGATTAAAAAGGACAAGAAACATGTCATTGACTGTTGTAATGGGACATTATTTGATGAATTACTATTTGATTTACTGTGGATATGGACTGATATGTAATAAATGTGATTGTGTTTTCCTGCACGTACAGACAGGTGATTTACCTTGTGGGAAGGGAAACAGGAGTTAACCATGTATGTTTAAGTAACATATTTACTTAAAGCTGCAATATGTAACTTCTTGGGCGACTTGACCAAATTCACATAGCAATAGGAGTTATAGATCTGTCAATTCAGATTAAGAGAAAGTCTAAGAAGCAGTAGATCGATTCCATGTGCGCCATTTCTATGCTTCCAGTTCTCAAGTTAATTTTTTGAGTCTTTTACTTTCTGTTTGGACACCAGCTTAAAACAGCTGAAAATAAAATATATTTGGTTATAGAAAATATATTTCACAGCAGTTTAGATGCTACAATGACTCTCCACTATACTTGCTTATTTTGTTACAAACTGAAATTAGGCAACCTATTAGAATTTTTGCAACCAGGAAATGCCGGAGGAATCTTTAAGTATACGGAATAAAAATATAAAATGCAACATGTTAAGTGTTGGTCACATTTTTCATGAGCTGAAATAAAATATCCCAGAAATATTTAATATGCACAAAAAGATCAAATTTTGTGCACAAATTTGTTTAAATCCCTGTCAGTGACCATTTCTTCCTTGTCAAGATAATCCATCCGACAGGTGTGGCATATCAAGAAGCTGATTAAATAGCATGATCATTCGACAGGTTGACCTTGTGCCGGGGACAATAAAAGGCACCTACACTAATGTGCAGATTTGTTACACAACACAATGCCACAGAAGTTGAGGGAGCGTGCATTTGGCATGCTGACTGTAGGAATGCCCAACAGAGCTGTTGCTAGAGAATTGAATGTTCATTTCTCTACCATATGCCACCTCCAACATTGTTTTAGAGAATTTGGCAGTATGTCCAATCTTCACCTACGGGATTGTCTGGGGGGGGGGGGGGCTGAGAAGTATTTGTCTGTAATAACACCCTTTTGTGGGGAAAAATTCATTCTGATTAGTTGGGCCTGACTCCCCAGTGGGTGGGCCTATGCCCTTCCAGGCCCACCCATGCCTGCGCCCCTGCCCAGTCAAGAGAAATTCATAGATTAGGGCCTAATTTATATATTTCAATTGACTGATTTCCTTCTATGAACTGTAACTCAGTAAAATCTTTGACATTCTTGCATTTATATTTTTGTTCAGTATAGTTCTGTTGTAACGAAGTACTGATGTTCTTACTTTTGACCCGTTTAACTGACAGTATAAAATGTCTGCCAGTCTTGAAGACTGAATTTGAGGACACAGTCATAATGTATCTATGACACTGTGTGATTCGTCGCAGCTTATGTTCTGACTTCCTACAAGCCTCTTGGGCTGGTGTTTACAGAACATCCGGTGCTGTGTGACTAATATACAAGGGCCCGTTAGACATTTTCTTTGCTTCTGCTCTGGTGGTGTTCTCGCACAATTCTCGTAATGAACCAGATTCATTTTGATGGGATTTATCAACAACTGCACTCCTTTTCTTTCACCTGGAAATTCCCGTTACAACTGTAAAAACAACCACTTGCTAATCAAAAGAGGAGAGAACTCTTTGTTCCTCAGTGAAATAAGTTGCTCACCTGTCCAGAACCTCATCCAGGGTCTCATAGGAGTTCTCATAACACTTGATCCTCTTCTTGAAGTCCTCCATAGCCTCCTCTGTGTTGCAGTTGGTGTAGTCAGGGCTGCCCAGCTTCACTTGCTGAGCAGAGAAAGATACAGGGGAGATATAAGACTCATTGGCTCTCTCCAAAGAGTTACCTACAGGAACTGTGGAAGAGCACTCACCACAATGTTCTCTGCAATGACTTCAGGGTCTTCACAAACAGACTCTACAAAGAACACCTAGGAGAAAAAGGGAAGACCGTAAACCCCCAGGATAGACAAGACATCCAAGTTCCAGTTGTCGTCTCGCGGCAGTCTATTTGCTGCCACAAACCAATGCGGCAGAAAGACCACACCCAACGAGCTGTATAGGGCCAAATAAAGAAAATGCACATCGAGGCGGGACACCTAGTGGCCAGTGATTTTGATGCAGGGAAACTCTAGATCCCCTTTACTCCATGTATACAAAGCTCTCCCTCTCCCTCCATTTGTCAAATCTGATCATAACTCCATGCTCTATGCTGATACCTGCTTACAAGCAAAAACTCAAACTGGAATTACCAGAAGTGGTCAGATAAAGCAGATCATAACAGGACTGTTTTGCTAGCACAGACTGGAATATGTTCTGGGATTCATCGGATAACATTTAGGTTCACTCAGAAGCGGTGCTCCTAGTGGCCGGGGACTTTACTGCAGGCGAACTTAAATCAGTTTTACCAACTTTTTACCAGCATGTCAACCAGAGTAAAAAAATAAAATAAATTCTACACCACACACAGAGATACATACAAAGCTCTCCCCCACACTCCATTTGGCAAATCTGACCATAATTATATCCTCCTGATTCCTGCTTACAAGCAAACTAAAGCAGGAAGTACCAGTGACTCGCTAGCACAGACTGGAATATGTCCCGGGATTCATCCAATGGCATTGAGGAGTACACCACTTCAGTCATTGGCTTCATCAATAAGTGCATCGACGAAGTCGTCCTCACAGTGACTGTACGTACATATCCCAACCAGAAGCAATGGATTACAGGCAACATCCGCATTGAGCTAAAGGCTAGAGCTGGCACTTTCAAGGAGCGGGAGACTAACCCAGAAGTTTATAAAAAAATCCCGCTATGCCCTCAGACGAACCATCCAACAGACAAAGCGTCAATACAGGATTAAGATTGAATCCCACTACACCGGCTCTGACGCTCGTCGGATGTGGCAGGGCTTGAAAACTATTACGGATAACAAAGGGAAACCCAGACGCAAGCTTCTCAGGTGATGTGAGCCTACCAGACGAGCTAAATGCCTTTTATGCTCGCTTCGAGGCAAGCAACACTGAAGCATGCACGAGAGCACCAGCTCTTCTGGATGACTTTGATAACGCACTCGGTAGCCGATGTGAACAAAACTTTTAAACAGGTCAACATTTAAAGTCGCTGGGCCAGACGGATTACGAGGATGTGTACTCAAAGCATGCGCAGACCAACTGTCAAGTGTCTTCAATGACCTTTTCAACCTCCCCCTGACCCAGTCTGTAATACCTACATGTTTCAAGCAGACCACCATAGTCCCTGTGCCCAATAACACTAAGATAACCTGTCTAAATGACTATCGCCCCGTAGCACTCACATCTCTAGCAATGAAATGGTTTGAAAGGCTGGTCATGGCTCACAGCAACACCATCATCCCAGACCCACAGGGACTACAGGCAACTGAGGGCCGAGTACGCCCCCCATCGACGGGGCTGTAGTGGAGCGGGTCGAGAGCGCCCCCACCGACGGGGCTGTAGTGGAGCGGGTCAAGAGCGTCAAGATCCTTGGTGTCCACATCACTATGGAATTGTCATGGTCCCCACACACACAGTCGTGAAGGCACAACAATGCCTCTTCCCTCTCAGGAGGTTGAAAAGATTTGGCATGGGCCCTCAGATCCGCAAAGGTTTACAGCTGCACCATTGAGAGCATCTTGACTGTCTGCATCATTGCTTGGTATGGCAACTGCTTGTCACCCAACCACAAAGTGATAGAGGGTAGTGCATATGGCCCAGTACATTACTGGGGCTGAGCTCCCTGCCATCCAGGCCTTCTATACCAGGTGGTGTCAGAAGGCGGCCCTAAAAATTGCCAAAGACTCCAGCCCTCCAAGTCAGACTGCTCTCTCTGCTACTGCACGGCAAGCAGCACTGATGCAGCACGTCTGGAACCAACAGGACCCTGAACAGCTTTTACCTCGACGCTATAACACTGCTAAATAGTGAGTTAAATAGTTAACCAATAGCAAACTCTTGACTCATCACATACGCTGCTGCTACCGTTTTATCTACCCTCTTGCCTAGTCACTTTATCCCTACCTATATGTACATATCTACCTCGTGCCCCTTCACATCAATTCAGTACTGGTACCATGTGTATATAGCCAAGTTCTCTTTACTCATTGTGTAGTTATTCCTCTTTTCTCTCTGCATTGTTGGGAAGGGCCTGTAAGTAAGCATTTCCCCGTTAATCTACACCCGTTTACAAAGCATGTGACAAATAAAATGTTATTTGACGTTGACGGGTGGGGTGTTCACCAACAAAACCTATGCATACGCAACCACAAGTCTAAAAACAAAACAGGGTTGGTTCACACTCAAAGGACTATTGACAGTGACCGACCCGCTCGATCTTATGTAGAAACATTTAATAAATGGATAAAAGTAGAGACTCAGAGATATACAATTTATTATACACTATAGTTGAGGAACAACGGGAACGTAATTCTGCTTTGAAAGTTGATCAATTTATAACCCCATTTTTTTTTAGAAAAGTGCCCTTGTTCACACCATCTTAAGCCCCCACACATCTCTTGAAGGATTCACATGAGAGGCCATGTGCTAAACAGAGCACGGTAGTGTACTAAACAACCAAAGATTAAGACTTAAGGCTGGTTTATACTACGTCTATCGACATGTCTGTAGACAGTTGTCGCAGGGACATCATTGTCGTTATGAAAAAGTATTAACACAAAAACGACAGGCTGCATGACATAAGCTGCCTGGTGTTCCAAACTAGCATAACTGGTATATTTTAAACACCAATAAAAATGAAATGAGTATATGTCAATCTAGCAAACCAGGCAACTAAAAGCAACTTCCTAACCAACGTTTGTGTTAGTTTCTAGCTTGTTAGCTAGCCAGTTCAAATAATGACCATATCATATAGCTAACATCTTAACTTTAGCTAATTTGTATTTGTTATTACAGGGAAATAAACTCACAAGATCCTTATTTACAAGTTAATGGCGAGCTAATTGCAGAAAATAGAATACAGTTGTGACAAAATTAAAGCAGGGCATTCTACCAGTGTCCAAGTTCTAAAATGCTGTCTCATTGGCCTAACGTTATATCCTAATTTGACTTTGGTGCAGGTCATGTGGTTCTTCACATTAGTCTAGTAAACACACACTATATTCAATAAAATCTAAGTTTCTGACACATGCACAGGACAGATATCAGTTTGTCTCTGAATGGTTTGTCCTCTGACAAATCAACTGTAAATTTCGGTGTTCCTCAAGGTTCCGTTTTAGGACCACTTTTGTTTTCACTACATTTTACCTCTTGGGGATGTCATTCGAAAACATAAATGTTAAATTTCACTGCTATGCGGATGACACACAGCTGTACATTTCAATGAAACATGGTGAAACCCCAAAATTGCCCTCGCTAGAAGCCTGTGTTTCAGACATAAGGAAGTGGATGGTAGCAAACGTTCTACTTTTAAAACTTGGACAAAACAGAGATGCTTGTTCTAGGTTCCAAGAAACAAAGAGATCTTCTGTTGAATCTGACAATTAATCTTGATGGTTGTACAGTCATCTCAAATAAAACTGTGAAGGACCTCGGCATTACTCTGGCCCCTGATCTCTCTTTTGAAGAACATATCAAGACTGTTTCAAGGACAGCTTTTTTCCATCTGAGTAACATTGCAAAAATCAGAAACTTTGTCGAAAAATTATGCAGAAAAATTAATCCATGCTTTTGTTACTTCTAGGTTGGACTACTGCAATACTCTACTTTCCAGCTACCTGGATAAAGCACTAAATAAAACTTTAGTTAGTGCTAAATACGGCTGCAAGAATCCTGACTAGAACCAAAAAAATGGATCATATTACTCCAGTGCTAGCCTCCCTACACTGGCTTCCTGTTAAGGCAAGGGCTGATTTCAAGGTTTTACTGCTAACCTACAAAGCATTACATGGGCTTGCTCCTACCCATCTTTACGATTTGGTCCTGCCGTACATACCTACACGTACGCTAGTCACAAGACGTAGGCCTCCTAATTGTCCCTAGAATTTCTAAGCAAACAGCTGGAGGCAGGGCTTTCTCCTATAGAGCGCAATTTTTATGGAATGGTCTGACTACCCATGTGAGAGACGCAGACTCAGTCTCAACCTTTAAGTCTTTACTGGAGAGTCATCTCTTCAATAGGTCCTATGATTGAGTGTAGTCTGGCCCAGGAGTGTGAAGGTGAACGGAAAGGCTCTGGAGCAACGAACCGCCCTTGCTGTCTCTGCCTGGCCGGTTCCCCTCTCTCCACTGGGATTCTCTGCCTCTAACCCTATTACAGGGGCTGAGTCACTGGCTTACTGGTGCACTTCCATGCCGTCCCTAGGAGGGGTGCGTCACTTGAGTGGGTTGAGTCACTGACGTGGTCTTCCTGTCTGGGTTGGCGCTCCCCCTTGGGTTGTGCCGTGGCGGAGATCTTTGTGGGCTATACTCGGCCTTGTCGCACGATGGTAAGTTGGTGGTTGAAGATATCCCTCTAGTGGTGTGGGGGTTGTGCTTTAGCAAAGTGGGTGGGGTTATATCCTGCCTGTTTGGCCCTGTCCGGGGGGTATCATCGGATGGGGCCACAGTGTCTCCTGACCCCTCTGTCTCAGCCTCCAGTATTTATGCTGCAGTAGTTTATGTGTCGGGGGGCTAGGGTCAGTCTTATATCTGGAGTATTTCTCCTGTCTTATCCGGTGTCCTGTGTGAATTTAAGTATGCTCTCTAATTCTCTCTCTCGGAGGACCTGAGCCCTAGGACCATGCCTCAGGACTACCTGACATGACTCCTTGCTGTCCCCAGTCCACCTGGCCGTGCTGCTGCTCCAGTTTCAACTGTTCTGCCTGCGGCTATGGAACCCTGACCTGCTCACTGGACGTGCTACCTGTCCCAGACCTGCTGTTTTCAACTCTCTAGAGACAGCAGGAGCGGTAGAGATACTCTCAATGATCGGCTATGAAAAGCCAACTGACATTTACTCTTGAGGTGCTGACTTGTTGCACCCTTGACAACTACTGTGATTATTAGACCATGCTGGTCATTTATGAACATTTGAACATCTTGGCAATGTTCTGTTATAATCTCCACCCGGCACAGCCAGAAAAGGACTGGCCACCCCTCATAGCCTGGTTCCTCTAGGATTTGGCCTTTCTAGGGAGTTTTTCCTAGCCACCATGCTTCTACACCTGCATTGCTTGCCGTTTGGGGTTTTAGGCTGGGTTTCTGTACAGCACTTTGAGATATCAGCTGATGTAAGAAGGGCTTTATAAATAACATTTGATACGATGTGTAAACAGTACAGTGAAATGGAGTCTTGTTTAGACACGTAGCTAGCTAGCTAAATAATGAACCAGAATCCCAACTCATAATGTTACTACCCTGCATGAATCTGCAGGTAGCTAAAGCTAACCAACTAGCTAGGTTCAATGTTAGCTATCTAACTAACATTAGGCTAAAACAAGCAATGGATACGGCTCTGAGATATTATGTAGGAATATTATTCATACACGTAACATTAGCTAGCGAGCCAGCCAGCTAACGTTAGCTAGCTAACAGTACGCTTTAAATTGGCAATGAAAACGACTTTCATAAAATTAGAAACCTACAATATCTAAAAACGTAGCTGGCTAGACTCGCTTACATGGATGAACGCTTCTCCCTCTATGCCATGGTTACCCTTAGTTTGAAGATGTAATCTCCGGAGACAGGTGTTTTATACAACAGCCTTCTTCTGTGTGTTCTCTTTGACTCCCTCCGCATTAATTGCAATCAATTACCATTGATTGCAATTGCCAGAATTTCCTCCAGCTCCTTAGAAATCATACTATGCTTCCACCGATTTCAAAACTTGGTCCTCCAGAAATTGGAGCGCATTATTAACACTTATGCAGTTCTTAGTGATATTTAAAAAAAAATATATATATATATATATTTTTTTTAATCTGCGTTACAAAGGATTACCTACACATACTGAGCAGCTCATGTTATTGACAGAAGCGTACTACATGGCAGACCAATCCGAACTCATCTCTCGGCATGTCCAGCCCATCCAGTATCTCAACCAATCAAGGCTAGCGGGAAGGTTCCTGTCTTTTTTTGTGGCAAACCAACTAGGCTCGTAAATGTAACAATTTTATTTGAATTTACAGATGGCATACAAGCTTGTTATTAAGACACATGAAAGTTCACATTCTGCAAAAAACACATTTGATAAACATCATTGAACATACTTTATGTTCAAATGCCTCTCCTGTGAAGTAGTGGCGGGCGACATACGCCTAGTTTCCTGAAACGAGCTAGAGTGCCGTCAGAAAGTATTCGCACACACACACACACACCTTG
The DNA here is from genome assembly GCF_901001165.1 of Salmo trutta. Lineage (NCBI taxonomy): Eukaryota > Metazoa > Chordata > Actinopteri > Salmoniformes > Salmonidae > Salmo > Salmo trutta. The sequence continues at coordinate 43,815,710 of NC_042972.1, forward strand.
ACTTTTTCCACGTTTTGTTGTGTTACAAAGTGGATCTAAAAAAAGGTGCAATACACACCAATCGCTCTGCTATTTCCTGGTTGCTAAAATTAAGTTTGCCTAATTTCAGTTTGTGAAAATACAAGCACGCAGAGTGTGGAGAATCATTGTACCATCTAAACCACTGAAATACATTTTCAATAACCAAAAATATTGTATTTTGAGCTGTTTGATGCTGGTGTACAAAACCGAAAGTAAGCCATAAAAACAAAACTTAAGAACAGGAAGCATAGAAATACCGCACATAGAATAGATCTACCGCTTCTTAGACTTGCTTTCAATGAGAAAGCAATATCTATAACTCACATTTCTATTTGGTCAGGTAGCCCAAAGTTACACATTGTAGCTTTGTCAATGATCTAGACAAAATACTAACAATAATAAAAAAAGTTAAATGAAATCTTGATTAGGTAAGTATTCAACCCACTGAGTCAATACATGTTAGAATCCCCTTTGGCAGCAATAAAAGCTGCGAGTCTTTCGGGGTAAGTCTAAGAGCTTTCCACACCTGGATTGTGCAACATTCGCCCATTATTCTTAAAAAATATTCTACAAGCTCTGTCAAATTGGTTGCTGATCATTGCTAGACAACCCTTTAAGTCTGCCATATATTTTCAAGCAGATGCAAGTCAAAACTTTAACTCGGCCACTCAGGAACATTCACTGTCTTCTTGGTAAGCAACTCCACTGTAGATTTGGCCTTGTGTTTTAGGTTATTGTCCTGCTGAAAGGTGAATTAATCTCCCAGTGTCTGGTGGAAAGCAGACAACCAGGTTTTCTAGCATTTTGCCTGTGCTTAGCTCCATTCCGTCTCTTTTTTTTATCTTGAACAACTCCCCAGTCCTTAACAATTACAAGCATACCCATAACACGATGCAGCCACCACTATGCTTGAAAATATGGAGAGTGGTACTCAGTAATGTGTTGTATTTGCCTCAAACATCATTTGTATTCAGGTCAAAAAGGTTCAGTTCTTTGCCACATTTTTTGCAGTATTAGTTTTGTGACTTGTTGGTGGAACGCTTCAAGTTCCTTGGAGTACACGTCACTGACAAACTGAAATGGACCACCCACATAGACAGTGTGGTGAAGGCGCAACAGAGCCTCTTCAACCTCAGGAGGCTGAAGAAATTTGGCTTTTACAGATGCACAATTGAGAGCATCCTGTTGGGCTGTATCACCGCCTGGTACGGGAACTGCACCGCCCGCAACCGCAAGGCTCTCCAGAGGGTGGTGCGGTCTGCCCAACGCATTACCGGGGGCAAACTACCCACCCTCCTGGACACCTACAGTACCCGATGTCACAGGAAGGCCAAAAAGATCATCAAGGACATCAACCACCTGAGCCACTGCCTGTTCACCATCCCTCTATCATCCAGAAGGCGAGGTCAGTACAGGTGCATCAAAGCTGGGATCGAGAGATAGAAGCTGTTTTTCAATCTAAAAGGCCATCAGACTGTTAAACAGCCATCACCAGCACATTTGAGGCTTCTGCCTATAGACAGACTAGAAATCACTGGCTACATTAAGAAATAGAACACTAGTCACTTTAATAATGTTCACATAGCTTGCATTACTCATCTCATATGTATATACACTGTATTCTATACTACTGTATCTTAGTCCATGCCGCTCTGACATTGCTCGTCCATATATGCATATATTCTTAATTCCATTCCTTAGGTGTGTGTATTGGGTATATGTGTGAAATTGTTAGATATTACTGCACTGTCGGCGCTAGAAGCCCAGCATTTCGCTACACCCGCAATTACATCTGCTAAACACGTATTTGCAAACAGGATGTATGTTTAGAAATATTTTTTATTCTGTACCGGCTTCCTTCTTTTCACTGTGTTATTTAGGTTAGTATTGTGGAGTAACTACAACGTTGTTGATCCATCCTGAATTTTCACCCATCACAGCCATTAAACTCCAACTATTTTAAAGTCACCATTGGCCTCATGTTGAAATTCAAAAAAAAAAACAATATTCAGGTACAACATTTGAAAAAAGTCAAGGTGTGAATACTTTCCAAAACCCTATATTTCATCTGCAAATGTTTATTAGAAATATGCATACATTTGTCCAATAAGCATTTGTTCCCTTTCAAATACATTGTTAATTACCCTAGCCATGTTAGCATATATGTAACAAGAGATGGCATCAAGAACAAAATACAACTAGCTGAAACAAGCCATCTATGATTCACCACAGCAGCTTCTAGTCATTGTTGCTAAACATCTGACCGATCAGGATGAAAACACAGCCTTTTACCGCCGACTTACGGCCACATTTTTGTTGTGACATTGTCAACCCACCCGTCTACACGCAAGCATGATCATCACCACCAAAGACACCAACATTACCTTGAAGCCATTCTGCTCAGCAAACGCAGTGATAGTCTCTCTCCTCTCTCTAGTGGTGTTAGTAGCATCAAACACCTGGAGAAAGAACAGAACACACACCATCGTTCACAGACTGAAAACCTGCACTGTAATCCATATTCAAATACGCAGTGCGATATCAAAGTACTTCATGACGGGATATCCCATCCCAATGTTAATGTACACAATCTGGCTACATTGGAGATTTTCAAATGTGATATTTTTATTCAAAGAGTGATTGTACGCACAGCAACTTGGCCTCCATCAGTGAGGTACTGTCTGACATCCTTCAGTGCTGCTGACGCACACTGCCTGCAAAGGAGAGTGGGGAAACAGTCAGAAGCAGCAGTGACAAGAGCCACTAATGGGTTAGCAAAGACAACTCACAGACGCTGGTTAAAAACAGGTACATAACAATATCATGATATTGTTAGGCAATTTGGGGCATTCAAGGACAAGAGGATCTGATCAGTGTTTCCACAGCGGAGGATCAAAGCACTGGAAATGTTTCTTACTGTCTGATTTTCAGGCCCTCCTCATTGTCTGGACGGAAGAACTCAAAGGACTTGTAGATCTTCAGACACTCACGCCGGTACTGCCCAACATTGAATTCTAAATGGGGGAAGAGATAGTTGCACGATTTACTTTTCTAGATACTATTGACTGTTCAGCAGCATTCTTACAAGTCAGTGTGTGTGTGGATTGGATTCCGGAAATGTAATTTCAGGTGTAAGGGCTGAAAGTTGGTACCTCTGGTGGGAACACCAATCCAGTTGAGATAGCGGGTGAGCTTCTTAGAGATGTAGGTCTTCCCTCTGGCTGGGAGGCCCACCGTCACTATCAGGGTGGGACAGTTGGTCATACATACTGCACATGGAAGAGAGGAGACGGGAGAGAATAAAATGATTCTACAGGTTATTACAATTATTCTACTTGGATAGAGACTGCCACTGAAACATAAGCATGAACAAACAGTGCAGGCTGTGGCAGGGAAGGGCTTAGATTACTTTTAGGACCATTTGGAGTACCTGGGCAATTCCACTGTAACAGAGTGACACTAGGCAGGTGTCCAATGAACAAGCTTTATTCTACAAAAGCAATGTCGCAAAATAAAATCTTAGCGACACCTAACCGAAACGGCAGATATTGGAGACATTTTAAGATCCACATTTGTATTCAATTGACAGGTGGATTTATCTTTATTGTGACAAATGATGCCGAAATAGTTTTTCGAATAAATTATGATTTCCAAATAACTTTGAAGATACACGGGCACGTGATGTCATCATATAGCCTAACTATAAAGCTCCATACCACGTTTTTTTCAATCCTATTTTTTTTTATTTGCAAGACAAGGATTGTCTTGACCTTCAAGAATGCCTGAATTGTTTCACCTTGCTTTTCTGTTTGGCTGGATGCAAAAGTTTCACCATCCCCAATTATTTCATATCTACAGGAGCGCAAGTCTCACCATGGTACGGATTGTTGCGATATGTTGGCACATGACAATTATTAGGATATAGCAAATTCATGCTGGCTTTTGTGGGCTACCTCAGACATGAAACAGATAGCTAGGAGGGCATACAGACTCTCGCCAATTTATTATGACCAATTTTCCTAAATGGCTAATGGAAACACTTCAACCACTTCATTTTTATTTAACACTAGGTTTTAGTGAACGTTTTATTTTACAGTGTAATGGAAATGCAGCGTCGCTGGCAATTGTCACATTTATTTTCTATGTGACCTTTCTAAATAGACTAAAATCACTTGACAAGTTAATGGAAACATAGCTAGTGTCTAGTCTGATTAAATCAGGCCGTAAAACAATTAATTGGTAGGCTATATACAGCCTGAAACATGTGGCAAAATTGTGTACATTTTCCTTACAAGCCAGAATGTTGAATAAAATATAATTGGAACATACTCGACCGGTTGTCTGTGCATCTTGTCCTTCAGCTGCTCACAATGAGACAATATCCACAGGAAAGTATTGCTTACCAACTTTTTAGAGAGCTGGTAGGTACAGTATATGGTTCAGTACCAAGGTAAAGTTTTATATTCGGTTCTCTCCAATAGCTATTGAACCAATCATGCCATGACAATAAAACATCTATATTCTGAATCAGGGGAGGATGGAGAACAATACACACCTTTTTTCTTTTTCTTTTTTAGGATTTCAAATCTTCAAAACATAACAAGTGGATTGTTCTCCATCCTCCCGATTCAGAATATATCATTTTCGTTGTCGTGGCATGCTTGGTTCAATAGCCTAGCTATTCACGAGATAAAACTATTATCCAAAATAAAATAAACCGACTTTACCTTGGTGCCAAACCAAACCAGTGGATATTTTGTCTCAAATTTCAAGCAGCTTAAGGACAAACCAGTAGTCAATTCAAATGTATTTTTATTCAACATTCTGGGTTGTAAGGAACATTTACACACAAATGCTTCAGGCTGTATTTAATTGTGTATTACAGCCTGATTAAATCAGACTACAAGTGACCTAGTTTGCCACTAAATGCCTCGTTCAAAACAACTGGGAACTCGGAAATCTCCGACTTCGGTGCGTTTAAAACGACTGGGAACTTGGGGAAAAAACGAGCTCCGACTGCGAATAATCCAACTCGGAAATTTGGGCATCTTTCTAGAACTGTTGTCTTTCCGACCAGATGATCACTTATGTCATGTGACCTTGTTTCCCCCCCCCCCCCCCCCCCGAGTTCCCAGTTGTCTTGAAATAACCATAATGTTCAACCCCTCGGGTTGATGTTGTGGGATCTGTTTCTTTTACAAGTCGGGAGAAAACTAAGATACAGTAATCCAGATAAATTGAGAAGCAAAGAACGATGCTCTGGCCTGGAGAGGGGAGCCAGTACGTTATTTTATAGCTCTATGGTCCAAGGGGCTGTCAGAACAGAGCCAGTAGGGTCATGGACTTTAACATAATTCACCTAACCTGTTACGTTAATTCTCATAACTTCCTGCGTAAATTATCATAACCTGCTACGAAAAGTAAAATGACCTTAATTTGACAAAAACGGAATACCTTCTAGCCATGACCAGTCAGTAATCAGACGCAGGAATCAACGATCATCAATAATCGATTGCCAAGACTTAAGGTCACGCCATAAACACATTTTCTCCACATCTTTCAGAAAGCACGGAAGTTGATTACGACAATGACATAAGAGGATTTAGCTAGCGATTAATAAAATGCAATTTCACAATATACACTGCTCGAATATTAGAATGCGCGAGTCAACCGGCTTGCTGTCTAACTACGTCGGTAATCGTTATACGCACCCATTCTTTGACAAATGCGTTTATCAGGAAGGCCATTTTTACAAGGCAACGGCATCCAGATTTTCTTGAGCGGGTTTTGAGTTAGTTCCCGCGGCGTTGCAGAGTTTGATGGTCTTGCTTCCATTCCGACTTCCACGGAGGACATGGTGGCCTCTGTTACTGTGGCGCGGCGCCTTTTCTTCTGTTGGAGCGTTTCAGGAGATCTGTCTCGCATCAGTGCTGTTTGATGAGGTCTGCTGGTGGTTGTCATAATGGACTGAGGAACCATCCGAAGTGTGTGCCTACCATAATCTCTCAAAAAAACGCGCATATATTTCCTCTGAAATAATGAAGTAACGCTGTTGTAGTGAGCATCCGAGTTGCCGTTTACAAAATGCAATTACAATTTCCTACTTCCAAGTTTATACTGGGATTAATGGCGCACTACTCGGTGGTATTATTGTATCAAGCTACAAGCACGGACAATGAATAATTAATTGAGCCTGTAAAAACAACCTATCCGTGTAGGCCTGTTTTATTTATATATTTTTTGATAAACTGATACGTTGTATTCTGTTTACCGTAATAACTACATAACGCGACCTTAAACCCCAACCCTCTCCTCGGGGACCACCAGACGTTTCACATTTACACCAATATCCCGTTATTATTCGGACTACAAGTATTCAGTTTGAGTTGACGCATAAAACATCATATCCCGTTTAGCATAACCCATCATTGTCATCAACCCCTTGACTAATTGAGTCAGGTGTGCCAGTTTAGCACGAAAACAAAAAATGTGCAACGTCGTGGTCCCCGCGGAGAACTGAGGTAAAGACAGCTTCAGGTTGGATATTCGCCTGTAGTTTTCCTTACATCCACCAACAGCAGCTAGGGACCGTCAACATAGTGACAAATCTCATTTTGAAAATGTCAATAGCTTTAATCATTACTCCTAAAACTTTCAACACTGGTTGTAGCTAACCCAATGGCATAGACACACATTGCACACTTTTTTTTGGTCAATTTACATCTATTTTAAAACATTTACATTTCAATAGCTCTTTGGTCATATGACCTACTGACTTCAAACAAGGTTCAGAATGTCCACTGACTACCCTTATATAGTCAGTGGACTATAGTTATTCCATTGTACTGGATCTAATACACATTAGCATTTTACATTCATAAGTGTAATAATTTCTCATGACATGCTGTGAAAACCTCTTGACTGCTGGCTGACACTTTCAGACATGCATAGAGCAGACTGAAAGGGGTGGGTAGCTCTTGACTTGAACCACAGGGGTTCTCTGTAAAGAGAGTAATCCAAAAGGCAGACACACCCCTTGACTTTCAATTTTCACCCTTGACCTGTATGCATTCTCTCCTGATTGGTCTCCGTGGTGCTTAGTCAATGGGAACTCTGTTGCCGGCCCCATAAAGTTTTTACACAGTCTGACTAAAAAGTGCCAGAGGTATGAGGAGAGACATCCTCCTTTGTATTTATGGGAACAAATATTTTATATAACAAACGCTCTACATTTATTCACTCTGTGATGGGGTTGGATCATATATGCTATTTTTATTATTCTCCTGTAAATGTTTCAATGCCTATAATTTAGGCTGTGTGTAGAATGGGGCATAAAAGGAAATTACCGCTACTAGATTATAGTGATAAGGAAATCAGCGTACAGTTTTGGCCTATGTATTCATTTGCCTATAACTAATCAGAATTCCATTAGGTTTACATAAAAAAGAGACTACTTCAAAATGAGAAGATCCTGCTATGGAAAAGACGACTGGGTGGACATAAAGTGGAAAGGAGGGGAAATAACTCACACCATGCAGCAGGACACCTTCAGCTGCAGGGTCTATGTAATGCAGGTTTGATAGTTATTTTCAATAATGAATGGTTTGCTGTTGTGACAATTTGGTCCAAAAATGTATTTTTTTTTGGCGTATATGGCCAAGGAAGTTGCACAGAACTTCCAACATCCCCTCGCACATTTTTTTTATTTCACCTTTATTTAACCAGGTTAGTTGAGAACAAGTTCTCATTTGCAACTGCAACCTGGCCAAAATAAATCAAAGCAGTTCAGATATAACAGAGCTACACTTGGGGAAAAAAAACAGTCAATAATACAGTAGAAAAAGTCTATATACAGTATGTGCAAATGAGGGAGGATAAGTGAAGTAAGGCAATAAATAGGCCATGGTGGCGAAGTAATTACAATATAGCAATTAAACACTGAAATGGTAGATGTGCAGAAGATAATGTGCAAGTAGAGATACTGGGGTACAAAGGAGCAAGATAAATAAATACAGTATGGGGATGAGGTAGTTGGATGGGCTATTTACAGATGGGCTATGTACAGGTGCAGTGATCAGTGAGCTGCTCTGACAGCTGGTGCTTAAAGCTAGTGAGGGAGATATGCGTCTCCAGCTTCAGTGATTTTTGCAATTCGTTCCAGTCATTGGCAGCAGAGAACTGGAAGGAAAGGCAGCCAAAGAAAGAATTTGCTTTGGGGGTGACCAGTGAGATATACCTGCTGGAGCGCGTGCTACGGGTGGGTGCTGCCAGTGAGCTGAGATAAGGCGGGGCTTTACCTAGCAGAGACTTGTAGATGACCTGGAGCCAGTGGGTTTGACAACGAGTATGAAGCGAGGGCCAGCCAACGAGAGCGTACAGGTCGCAGTGGTGGGTAGTATATGGGGCTTTGGTGACAAAACGGATGGCACTGTGATAGACGGCATCCAATTTGTTTGGTAGAGTGTTGGAGGCTATTTTGTAAATTACTTCGCCGAAGTTGAGGATCGGTAGGATGGTCAGTTTTACGAGGGTATGTTTGGCAGCATGAGTGAAAGATGCTTTGTTGCGAAATAGGAAGCCAATTCTAGATTTAACTTTGGATTGGAGATGTTTGATGTGAGTCTGGAAGGAGAGTTTACAGTCTAACCAGACACCTAGGTATTTGTAGTTGTCCACATATTCTAAGTCAGAACCGTCCAGAGTAGTGATGCTGGACGGGCGGGCAGCAAAATCGGTTGAAGAGCATGCATTTAGTTTTACTTGCATTTAAGAGCAGTTGGAGGCCACAGAAGGAGAGTTGTATGACATTGAAGCTCGTCTGGAGGTTAGTTAACCCAGTGTCCAAAGAAGGGCCAGATGTATACAGAATTGTGTCGTCTGCATAGAGGTGGATCAGAGAATCACCAGCAGCAAGAGCAACATCATTGATGTATACAGAGAAGAGTCGGACTGAGAATTGAACCCTGTGGCACCCCCATAGAGACTGCCAGAGGTCCAGACAACAGGCCCTCCGATTTGACACACTGAACTATCAGAGAAGTAGTTGGTGAACCAGGCAAGGCAAACATTTGAGAAACTTTGATATAGATGTTGAAATTGATATAGAACCTTAACAAAAACACATGGCGCAACTACGAAAAGAAATGGCTGAGGATATACAAAAAAATGTCTGGTATGTAATGACATTTAATTCAAAGTAAATGCTTTATTTTTATGTAGGACAACCATATGTTCAGTTCATGCCTATGATTTCAGAGTTCAACAAAGCCAACAACTGCTTCATGTGTGCCACTGATAAAGAACCTGGATGTGGCCCAAAGACTGACTGGGTTAGAAGCTTTATTTAACATGTTTATAATCTTTTGACAACAGTGACGGCATGTAAGACAATTTATGATATAACACAAAGGATGGCCAATTTGTCATACTGCATTGATTTTATTTCTAACGTGTTATGTTTTGTTTTAGATTGAATGTTTTGCATGCCAACGGTCGTTCCATGTGCTGTGTCTAGGAATAAAGACAAGAGTTCAGAGTGAAGAACACAAACTGGAAGTGCAGTCTTTGTTGTTGAAAATGTATGCTATACCCCATCGACACTGAAGAAGCTCTGAAATGTACATCAACCAGGGATAAAGAGAAAGTGAACACTGAAATGTTTTGTACTTATTTTAAGTAAAGTGTCTGTTGACATGTTGGAAAAGATTAAGTCTACAATTTGTTTAATTTGTCAATATTCCATTTTTATTCATTGATTTTCTGGCCACCATTACTGTGGTTACATGTTCAGTATATGTATTGACCAGCAAACCCACCTCACTCTCCATCCCTGCTTTGGACAATTAATAAAACATGACTCTTGTACTATGCCCTTTATGGTTGATATTAACGATGAAAGGAGATATGTCTCTCTCCTATTGTGTACCACTTAAATATTGTGCCAAAATAAAATTGACAAAAAAAATGGGAAAATATGTACTCAGAACTACCAATTATTATAGATAAATATTAAAGAAAAAGGGTTAACACTGGACTGAACCCCCTAATTGTCAAACAAATATTAATGTACAGCAATATAGAAGATACATGACTAGAGGTTATGCAATATGGGTGTTTATCCACTGCATGCTTCTTAGGTGTGTAATTGACATGACTAAGGAGCTATTGAAATGTAAAATTATGAAAAATGTATGTTACACTGCGTGATTTTACAGTACACAAGAGTGTGCAATATATAAGGCTAGTCTGGACATTGAAGTTTGTTTGAGTCCAGTAGGTCACATGACCAATGAGCTATAAGTTTTAAATTCTGAAAAATTCATGTAAAATCGAGTGAGATGAAAATGGACAAACTAAAGGGTGTGCAATATATAAGGGTAGTCAGTGTACATTCTGAACCTTGTTTGAGTCAAGTAGGTCACATGACCAAAGAGCTATTGAAATTCAAATGTAAAAAGGTTTGTACTTTGTTTACGCTCCCTAACTAACTCCCTAACTCAACTAGGAATACAATATGCAGCTCACATTTCCACATGTTTATTAGCTTTGGAAAGCGAATTAATGTCCAAATCGTGAAAATAAGACATGTGCAATGTTGTGCACAATTTTTCCAACATCATGACACTTATTTGGAGTCTGTGGCGCAAGCGGTTTGAAAGCGTGAATATCCGTTGAATATCCAACTTGAAACTGTCTTTACCTCGGTCTGCAGAGGGGTTGAAGCAAGTGTGTAGTGCTACAACAAAAACGTGCACTCCTTTGGTCCCCAAGACCAGGATTAAGAAACACAGATAGAATCCATGGATTCTATTTGGGTGGTCTATTTCTATGAGATAGACTGTAGGCTACTACAGACACAGTAAAGAAAGGCTAAGATGCCACCAAGATATACAAGCGCTCCAAAATACATAGATATTAGGGTGGAAAACAAATATGGGGGCACTGTTGGTCAGAAAGAGATAAAAACACTTCGATTTTTTCCCAAAACACAATGGAGAGAATTATTTATAAGCTGATATGTAAATGCGAAAATGAAATTATAATGCTTGCATGACCTCAGGATACCAACAGATTCAGTGTTTGTGAAGAACTTTGATCTCAGTTCCAAACAAAAAGGGTGCACCCAAAGATCAGTATACCTTTCATCTGTGGCACCCCTCTACAATACAGGTAGTGTTTTTCATGTTCATAAGATGGCAGCATTGAGCTAGCTAGGCTTAAGCCTTTGAAGCATTAATAATACATTAACTGGATGGTGGATCAGAAAACTTTGTGATAATAATACACAATAACCGATGCATGCACAATGTTCAGAAGTAGACATAGTTTATACACCTCATAGTGATTATAATTGGCACCCAAGGGTCATAACGCTGATGAATATGATTGAGGTAGGCAGTGCCACAACAAACCGCAAGATCAAGCAACTTCTCTAAAAGTTCATACTTCTTCAATTTCAAAAATGTCATGTTCCTTTTCCATTTAAAACCTGCTCGTGTTGCATTTTCTGACCACATTATTCTCTGGTATTGCAATGACCTGGTCTTGTGCCATGGTAACCATGTTACAAATGCCATTGCAACCCCTTGGAAGAACACCAGTGTTGGTTTAAAAAAAAAAAAAAGAAAGCACAACTGACCACTGAGTTAATAGTTTTGGACCGACGGCTGCTGTAAACATATTAGTTACTGTGATACAAGCCACATTGAATTTGGCTATAAATAACAATTTACATTAGCCAATTATATATTGACAATGTATTAACCATTTCTAAGTCTTTAAGAAGATAAATCTATTTCGAGCAAAACAAGTTGTTGCTCCTTTTAGGTGAACACATTCACTCAAATGTTGCGTCTAAGCATTACAGGCATCTTCTCTCACATGCCCTGCGTGACTGACTGATAGGTACAGTGTAAGTTTATAATACATGCCTTCTGATTATGCAATAGACCGTGGTTAGTGGGAAGGAAGCATTTCAGATTTCAAAATAGTGACCGTCATAAAGAAAACAAGACTACGGCATCCCTGTAAACAACTAACTTGCCATATCAAAGCATGTGACAGGTTGCTACTCAGACTGTCCACTCAGACAACAAATAAACACACAGTAAATACTGTGGAAGTTTTTCCATGGCCTTCCTATGGATACTGCATGTGCCTTACACACACCAAATGCAGCTCTGCTACCCTTGTTGAGCAAATTACATTCAAACCTGCCCCTGAAAGACTTTTGCCATTTTAGAATGACTGTGTGTGCATGCTGTAGTTATATTTACATTATCTTACCAGTCCAACCGGATAGAAATCTTATTTGTCAGCATCAATCTGGTTTAGAACAGGTTTTGACTTCCAAGAGTAAGCTTTAGCCACTAAGTAAATTCCTTGATTTCTCAACCTGCCAGGGAGGCTCCTGACAAGCCCACCTGTCATTCATAATCAGAGTCAAACCATTGGCTTAGCACTGCCCAATGAGAAACTGAAGCAGAGAAAACACAATTCATAGCAAGTTGACAGTCTTGTATTTGGTGCAGTTGTAACTCCACAGTGAGGTGGTTTTCCAGGATATCTGTGAGGATATAATGCAAGGACCTTCTACACTACATTGTATCATGAACAGAAAGTGGGTCTAGCACAACCCTTCCCACGTCTCAGCTGTGATACACACCTTCCTAATATTGAGTAACAACCCCCATGAAAAACCCAGTAGTGTTGCAGTTCTTGACACAAACTAGTTCGCCTGGCACCTACCCTGTTCAAAGGCACTTACATATTTTGTCTAGCTCATTCACCCTCTGAATAGCACACATACACAATCCATGTCTCCATAGTTTCAAGGCTTAAAAAATATTATTTAACCTGTGTCCTCTCCATCTACACGGATTGAAGTGGAATTAACAGGTGGCGTATATCAGGGATCATAGCTTTCACCTGGTCAGTCAATGTCATGGAAAGAGCAGGTGTCCTTAATGTTTTGTACACTCAGTGTAGAAGACACATGACGTAATAATATGGGGAAACTCACTAGCCTACAAATGCCAATGGGTATCAGTATCCTAGCCATAGAATATAATGATCATAGCTGTTCCTCACAATTCAGGTTACATTAGTTTTCATGAAAACAGATTCCAACGTGTGTGGTTAAAATGTATAAACTAATTTGCATAAATTCAGCACTCATTTCAAATCGGCCACAATAACCCCATGCATGATATTACATTATACCCCTCCTCAGAGAACCACCAGTAGCCTAAACCTGTTAGCCCCCGATAGGCTATAGAAATGAATTGTCAAGCTTTGACCATATATTGCAAGCTACATTTACACTGCATCCTATGAACCTACCGCTTTTTGTGTTGAATGAATGGACTTGTAGGCTACGCATCTGTTGTAGGTCAGCTTCGAATTAAATAGCTGCCTAAAGGCAATAAATAACATTTATCAGTGTGGTAATCTCTCGTGGATGTCAGTCTTCAAAACAGATAGATTGTATCGTCGTCACTCTAAGGTATTTCTTCAGCGTCAAAACAACACACCGCCTGTGACATTGGCACTTGTTTACGTCTTCCGCAGAGCTGATACTTCGTTATTTCACAGCCCAGTTTTGGTCGAATGGATGCATTCATATTTTGAACCTTTATATCTAAAGTCCAAATTCCTTACCCGTCTGATCCAGATTCTGCGTGCTTTTGGAACGACTGCAGCCTCTCATCATCCGTGTTTAGTTCGAATGTAGCCTACGTTGAAGCTCAGAGGTTGGTTGTGATGTGTGTGTGCGTCTGATGTGCGCGGGGCAATCACACTGAATGAAACATGGTGCAGCCAGTTGAGGTCTAGAGTTGTGTGATGAAATTGCTGAGATGTATGTTGACTATTTATGCACACACCCACTTCTGATGAATTACTTCAGGGTGATTGCGATACCTCTGTAAGATGCTCAGGCTGACTATTCAGTTTCTCAAGAAAGATAACTAACATGTTGATACTTATTTTTCACTATTGTGTTTCAGTTTAGGCCACGATCTCAAATGAGATCACAGACAGTCAGGTATGAGTCTAAGACAGGTCACTGATGCTGTGTAGCCTACTCAACATATACTACATGACCAAAAGTATGTGGACACCTGCTCATCGAACATCTCATTCCAAAATCATGGGCATTAATATGGAGTTGGTCCCCCCTTTGCTGCTATAACAGCATCCACTCTTCTGGGAAGGCTTTTCACTAGATGTTGGAACATTGCTGCAGGGACTTGCTTCCATTCAGCCACAAGAGCATTCGTGAGGTCAGGCACTGATGTTGGACAATTAGGCTACATTTTACATTTTAGTCATTTAGCAGATGCTCTTATCCAGAGCGACTTACAGTAGTGAATGCATACATTTCATACATTTCTTCCGTATGGTCCCGTGTGGCTCAGTTGGTAGAGCATGGTGTTTGCAATGCCAGGGTTGTGGGTTCGATTCCCACGGGGGACCAGTATGGAAGAAATGTATGCATTCACTACTGTAAGTCGCTCTGGATAAGAGAGTCTGCTAAATGACTAAAATGTAGGTCTGGCTCACAATCAGCTTTCCAATTCATCCTGATGGGGTTGAGGTCAGGGCTCTGTGCAGGCAGTCAAGTTCTTCCACACTTATCTTGACAAACCATTTCGGTATAGAACTCACTTTGTGAATGGGGCCATTGTCATGCTGAAACAGGAAAGGGCTTTTTCAAGGAGAAATTTGCTTCCTGCAACACAAACTCAAAAAAGTTCTGGGACACTGTAAAGTCCTTGGAGAATAAGAGCACCTCCTCCCAGCTGCCCACTGCACTGAGTATAGGAAACTCTGTCACCACTGATAAATCCACTATAATTGAGAATTTCAATAAGCATTTTTCTACGTCTGGCCATGCTTTCCACCTGGCTACCCCTACCCTGGTCAACAGCACTGCATCAACAAAGCAACTCACCCAAGCCTTCCCCATTTCTCCTTCTCCCAAATCCAGTCAGCTGATGTTCTGAAAGAGCTGCAAAATCTGGACCCCTACAAATCAGCCGGGCTAGACAATCTGGACCCTTTCTTTTTAAAATTATCTGCCGTAATTGTTGCAACCCCTATTACTAGCCTGTTCAACCTCTCTTTCGTGTCGTCTGAGATTCCCAAAGATTGTAAAGCAGCTGCGGTCATCCCCCTCTTCGAAGGAGGGGACACTCTTGACCCAAACTGCTACAGACCTATATCTATCCTACCCTGCCTCTCTAAAGTCTTCGAAAGCCAAGTCAACAAACAGATTACCGACCATTTCGAATCCCACCTCACCTTCTCCGCTATGCAATCTGGTTTCAGAGCTGGTCATGGGTGCACCTCAGCCACGCTCAAGGTCCTAAATGATATCTTAATCGCCATCAATAAGAAACAATACTGTGCAGCCGTATTCATTGACCTGGCCAAGGCTTTCGACTCTGTCAATCACCACACCCTCATCGGCAGACTCAACAGCCTTGGTTTCTCAAATGATTGCCTCGCCTGGTTCACCAACTACTTCTCTGATAGAGTTCAGTGTGTCAAATCGGAGGGCCTGTTGTCCGGGCCTCTGGCAGTCTCTATGGGGTGCCACAGGGTTCAATTCTTGGGCCAACCCTTTTCTCTGTATACATCAATGATGTCGCTCTTGCTGCTGGTGAGGTTCTGATCCACCACTACGCAGACGACACCATTCTGTATACTTCTGGCCCTTCTTTGGACACTGGGTTAACTACCCTCCAGACGAGCTTCAATGCCATACAACTCTCCTTCCATGGCCTCCAACTGCTCTTAAATACAAGTAAAACTAAATGCATGCTCTTCAACCGATCGCTGCCTGCACCTGCCCGCCCGTCCAGCATCACTACTCTGGACAGTTCTGACTACAAATACCTAGGTGTCTGGTTAGACTGTAAACTCTCCTTCCAGACTCACATCAAACATCTCCAATCCAAAGTTAAATATAGAATTGGCTTCCTATTTCACAAGCAAAGCATCTTTCACTCATGCTGCCAAACATACCCTCGTAAAACTGACCATCCTACCGATCCTCGACTTCGGCGATATCATTTACAAAATAGCCTCCAACACTCTACTCAACAAATTGGATGCAGTCTATCGCAGTGCCATCCGGTTTGTCACCAAAGCCCCATATACTACCCACCACTAGGACCTGTACGCTCTCATTGGCTGGCCCTCACTTCATACTCGTCGCCAAACCCACTGGCTCCAGGTCATCTACAAGACTCTGCTAGGTAAAGTTCCCCCTTATCTCAGCTCGCTGGTCACCATAGCAGCACCCACCTGTAGCACGCGCTCCAGCAGGTATATCTCTCTGGTCACCTCCAAAGCCAATTCCTCCTTCGGCCGTATCTCCTTCCAGTTCTCTGCTGCCAATGACTGGAACGAACTACAAAATCTCTGAAACTGGAAACACTTATCTCCCTCACTAGCTTTAAGCACCAGCTGTCAGAGCAGCTCACAGATTACTGCACCTGTACATAGCCCATCTATAATTTAGCCCAAACAACTACCTCTTCCCCTACTGTATTTATTTATTTATTTTGCTCCTTTGCACCCCATTATTTCTATTTCTCCTTTGCACTATCTTCCACTGCAAATCTACCATTCCAGTGTTTTACTTGCTATATTGTATTTACTTCGCCACCATGGCCTTTTTTGCCTTTACTTCCCTTATCTCACCTCATTTTCTCACTTTGTATATAGACTTATTTTTCTACTATATTATTGACTGTATGTTTGTTTTACTCCATGTGTAACTCTGTGTTGTTGTATGTGTCAAACTGCTTGCTTTATCTTGGCCAGGTCGCAATTGTAAATGAGAACTTGTTCTCAACTTGCCTACCTGGTTAAATAAAGGTGAAATAAAAATCTAAAATAAAATAAAAACTGTTTTCACAAAGTTGGAAGCACAAAATCATCTAGAATGGAATTCGTAGGCCTATGCTGTAGCGTTAAGATTTCCCTTCACTTCACTGGAACTAAGGGGCCTAACCAGGAAAAATAGCCCCAACCATTATTCTTTTTCCACCAAACTTTACAGTTGGCATTATACATTGCGGCAGGTAGCGTTCTCCTGGCATCCGCCAAAACCAGATTCATCCGTCGTACTGCCAGATGGTGAAGCGTGATTCATCACTCCAGAGTACGCTTTTCCACTGCTCCAGAGTCCAATGGAGGTGAGCTTTACAGCACTCCAGCCGACGGTTTGCATTGCGCATGGTGATCTTAGGCTTGTGTGCGGCTGCTCGGCCATTGAAACCCATTTCATGAAGTGCCTGATGAACAGTTCTTTTGCTGACTTTGCTTTCAGAGGCAATTTGGAACTCGTAGTGAGTGTTGCAACCGAAGACTGACGATTTTTACGTGCTACGTGCTACATGCTTCAGCACTCGGCGGTCCCATTCTGTGAGCTTGTGTGGCCTACCACTTCGCGGCTGAGCCGTTGTTGCTCCTAGACATTTCCACTTCACAATAACAGCACTTACAGTTGACCGGAGCAGCTATAGCACGGCAGAAATTTCACAAACTGACTTGTTGGAAAAGTGGCATCCTATGACGGTGCCAAGTTGAAATTCACTGAGCTCATTCTACTGCCAATGTTTATCTATGGAGATTACATGGCTGTGTGCTCAAGTTAATACACCTGTCGGTAACGGGTGTGGCTTAAATAGCCAAATCCACTAATTTTAAACGGTGTC
Source organism: Salmo trutta (assembly GCF_901001165.1). Classification (NCBI taxonomy): domain Eukaryota; kingdom Metazoa; phylum Chordata; class Actinopteri; order Salmoniformes; family Salmonidae; genus Salmo; species Salmo trutta. The sequence goes on from NC_042972.1 coordinate 43,833,460, forward strand.
CACATTCTTCTGTATATATTGTGTACATGTTGCAGACTATATATAGACTGAGATATAGGCTAAGGACTTCAAGGGAGTCCAAGAACACATTTATTGAAGTTTCCCCTGGGAGATTTAATTTACCATAGCGGGAATCTGAATTAAAATATTCTCAGTTGAACTGCTGTAAACCTAATTTGAACTACTTTGTGATTTACATGGCCCATTGATTTAGTAGCGACCCTAACTGAGCTATATGGGTTAAGTGGACACACACACACACACACACACACACACACACACACACACACGCACACGCACACACACACACACACACACACACACACACACACACACACACCTAACAATGTGACCCAGTTGCCCGGCAGAGATAACAGTGCAGCATGTGACCCGTCTATGTGGACTGAAGGCTATTTCAGTTGCTCTAATGATACCCTTATCAGCACTGCCTTGATAATGGCACTAATTGTCAAGCACAGGATGTTGTGTTTTGTCTCTACTCAACAATAATATTGGAGTAAATGCATTGTGACAAACGAAGAGAAAGGGATGAGGGAAAGATAAAGACAGTTAAATGAAACCAGTGTTGGGGAGGAAAATGTGATGAGAATGATGTGATGAGAAAGAGCGAGAGAGACAGAATTGCTGGTGATGTATGTGCAACCTGGACTCAGGGGTAGACGTAAGATAGTAAATGTAAATGTATGACACTCCAAATAGTATCATATGTTACGTTTAGTATGGTATGTATTAATTTGTAGATGTCCATCATCAATTTTGTATGATATGTTATGAATTACAATTCGGATAATATGTTACAAATTGCAAATCGTAAAATGTCACGAATTCCAATTCGTACAATATGTAACGAATTTGCAAACCGTATGATATTTTACGAATTCCAATTTGTTGTGGCTAACGTTAGCTAGGTGGCTAACGCCAACATTAGCTAGATGGTTAGCATTAGTTAGGCTAGGGGTTAAGGTTAGGGTTAAGGTTAGGAGTTAGGTCAAAGGGTTAAGGTTAGGGTTAGCTAACATGCTAAGTAGTTGCAAAGTAGCTAATTAGCTAAAATGCTAAAGCTAGATGTTCACATTAAACGCGCACCAACCTTTGGGTTGCTAGACGTTCGCATTGTATGTCCACCCACCCACCCTAATTACATTTTTGCCTTAAGTAACCTGCTGTCTCATGTAGGGCTGACCCAATTTAGTCAACTGGTTGATTGTTTGGTCGATAGGCTGTTGGTCGACCAATATTTTTTTAGTCAAGCAACCGCAAATATATATATATTTTTATGGCACACGAGACACCCGTCTGATTCATGCTGGTCTCAGTGGACTAATCCATTGTGGAGGCCTGTCTCAGTGGACTAATCCATTGCGGAGACCGCGGGGATGGCTCACCAGTATCACCAGTAGTGCATTTACCATTCTAATCTACAATATTTGTTTGGTTAAGGTAATTTCTGTTAATGCATTCATTGTATTATTATTACAGTCTTTTACAGTTCTCATTGTCGTAGTGGATACGTTATTTGCGGACCGCACAACACAAGCTATGCTTGTGAGGAACATGTTTTGGTTTATTTCATTCCATTTACAGAGTTGTCTTTTGTTTGTAGCGCTCCTGTCAATGTTGATTAATGATGCGCGCCTGATTATGCATAGAAGTAGGCCTAGGCTACTTGGCTTGCGCACAAATATAGACCTATAAATGTGCCCATATGAGGACCTGAAAGTATTTCTGATTGTCTTAGCTCACCACCACTGTGGAGCATCTGAAAGTAATTTTTTCTTCACCTTAAACAGCAAGTAAACAAAGTCTGTTTTTACATCCGTTGAGAATGACAATAGTTCCTCAATGTAGCCTATTTGAGAAATATTTCCAGCTCTCTTTCAAAAGTTGTGAAATAGGCTTACCTGATTACTTCTTACCCCTTGTGCAAATAGTTTACAGCTGTATCTGTCCTGAGCTCACTGGTGCAGGAAACTCTGAGGGCCCAGAATATTTTATACAATGTTGCAAGTTTGCTAGAGTGAGCTTCAGGCCTGACCAAGTTGATACAATGCTTCAAGTTCCTTGCAGACAGGACATGTGTAGCTAATGTGATTTATAGGATATTTATTTTTATCAAGACATTTTCTACCTGCAAGATGTAATGTTTTTATTTGTTGGCTTTATGTATGCTATTTTTAGTCTACATAGTTGGCAATGGCAATATAAGTTCCTTTTAGAATTTTGATTAACTGCATGATAATAATTTTGAGATGCAAAGAGTTTATTATAAATTAAATTAAACTGTTCCACATTTGAAAATCATAACTGGCATGCATATTGGTAGAAATGGTAAGATAAATTGACACTACAAATTGAAAAGGTTGCCGGCCAGTGGTGTAGACTATTACCGGCAACTTCAGGAGCTAAGGTCATCAGCAAGGGGAGGAAAGGGAACAGTTTTCTTTCTTCAGGTTAGGCTATGAGGCTATGTTGATCTCTGGCTCTCTCTTGAGTCATTTGTGTGTCATAATAATGATATTAATCACAGTGTGGTTAAAGTATAAAACAATCTAATTAGCCTACATACAGTATAGGGTAGGTGATTTTATTATAATACATAGGGTGCGTCTATATACTGTAGTGAAAAATACATCTTTTAAAATTTTGACCAATAGATTGGTCGAAAGAACAGGCGACTCTCGGTCGACCAAGATTATTTTTAGTCTGGGACAGCCCTAGTCTCACGTAACCATACCAAACGTAACATACCATACTAATTTCAGAGCCCCGGATTTACGTTTACTATTTTATGTCTAGTCTATGGCTGGTATGTGAGCACAAGATAGAGGGGTGGATAAATCAGCCGGTCATCATAATGGCAGAGAGGTAAAGAAAGCTAGAGTAAAAGGCCGATAGGAAGAGAGTTAGCAAGTTAGAAGAGGAAAGAACAACAGACACAGAGAGAGAGAAATAAAGATCACTGTGCATGAGAATGGCTTGACTCCTGTTCCTCACCACATTCTTTCCTAAAGACCATAGTGATAAGCATCCCTTTTTCCCCTCATCGGTCCCCCTCTTACTCCGTTCCAGATAGTGTATCCCCTCTAACCCCCTCCCAAACTCTAGCCTCTGGCAGCATGTTGTGTCCAGGGCTGGCTAAACACGCTTTGTCCAATCCAATCACTGCTGGAGGCACCACAAATACCATCCATATCAGCCTCCTGCTCTCATGTATCTGCTGCCATGACTGTATGGAGTATGCTAGAGAGTGTTTGTGGGGGAGTTGTGGAGGAGCTGCTTTGAAGTGAAATAACAACTAACAAATGCTTTATAAAAGTGTTTGGTTTAGGGTTAGTTAGGCTAAGTTATTCTGGTCACACACATGCTGTTAAGGAGATGATAGTCATCATGCCAGTCACCATATTTTACTCACAACAGTTTTGAAAGAGAAAGTCCCAGGTTTCATCATCCATTGTGACAGAGTACATTTGCAGTAGTGATTATGAAAGACCTCCATGTCACACCTGAGGAGGAAATTACTCTCAGAGAGGAAGAATACATCTTCTCTCTTTTTTTTCTTTAAAAAAAAAAAGTATTTTAGTTTCATCCAACAAAATGTAAAGGGTAAAACACAGGCTTTGTAGTAGGGCTAAATGAAGTGGCATACTATCTGTGAACTGTCACTCAAAACCTTCCTTTTATGCCCTAATTCCTCTGGTGTAGAAAGCCATATCTGAGAATCTGTCTGTGAAAATATTCATTAGAACAAAACAACAGTTGTGAGGTCATGATCTGTTTGAGCCACATATAAGCATGGCCGATATCCCATATTAACAACAGTAAAGCCCAAAACTATTTTAACAACTAACTTTCCCATCCCATTCCCCAAAAACCAGAGGGCAACAACCGTGTGAGCTGGAAGTAGGGGAAAGGTGCTTTATTGTAGTATATTCTAAACATACAAGGATGACCTTCCTGAGAAGAACTCTGAGAGTCAAATGGCTATGTTCCAAATAACAGCTCCACTTCTCCTATTTATAACTACCTCACAAAGCTTCATTAAGAATCCTTGTTCACAAGGAACACTCAGTTATGTCCTTCGTATGATCATTACTCAGGTTTTACAGTTTGGAGACCAATAAAGGACAATGTCTTATTTTTTGGTTGACAGGTACACCAAGTAGACTATGTTCTCTCCATAACCTAAAAATACACTTTTGATCAAATCTGTAGACAGTCCCAAGCACCTTTTAGCGACCTCATGTGGATGCCTAGTTAAATAAAGGTTAAATTAAAAAAATTAAACATAACAAAAAAAATAGAGTAGAGGCGCCGAAGGCTCTAGGCTCTACTGAAGTAGTCCTAAACCCACTAAACCCAAACAAAAACAAAGAAGTAATTTCTCAAGGCTGACACAAGTCAGCTTTCCACATCACAACCTTGAGCCACCATCCGGTTACATAAGGCTGCCCTGATCTCACAAACAGGACAGTAACTGTTCTACAGTATCTATCAGGGTAATATTACCCAGAGGTTACCCTGGTCTGCATGAAGGACTTTGATAAAAACAGACATTGTGGTAAAGTGTGCAGGCAAGCCTGTAGAAGTACCCGTTTTAAACTATAATTCCTAGCCAGCATTTAATGACATCCAGTTAGTTGGGAAGAAGACTTATTTGAGGAAACTTGTCAGACAATTGGAGTTGCCTGTGTTGAGTTTGATGCCTTTGAGCCAATTCTGTGTTAGTGAGACTGCCATTACTCTGAGTTTGTGTACGTTAGAATTCATCTCTTTTAGTCCTAAGTAATTGACAGGACAAAGCCTTTTAAAGGTTGTTTTAATCCCTGAATAAAGGACTAAGACGTTGTAATAAAACAGCACGGATAACTTATGGGGCATTTCAACCAGAGACTTACCCCACACCAGTGTGTTGACAGTATTTATGGTCATTTAAGCTCTAGAGTTATTTTTAGGGAACTGTGTTTCCATCAGGAGTGTGACACTAAAGACCTGGAGCAAGCAGAATCAACGTCTGCTTAGTAAGCAGGTGTTAACCATAGAAGGAGTTAACCCATTTATGTAAATGCAGGCTGAAAAGTACCAGTGGCCTGGCCTTGGCCCCAAGTCAGAGCAGGTCCGCTGAAGCCATGGTCCAGTGAGACACTGGAGCCGGACCTTGGAAGCAAAAAACAAAAGTTTGAGCATGAGGTAAGTTTCTTCCGGAGGTAAGTCTCAGGTAGAAATTCACCACAAGAGTGTGCTGGTTTCAGACAGTCCATGGTTGGTCTGTCTAGTTTCCTCATCATCATTTCCATCATGCACCAAAATATTGAGAAGGTGTATGATCTGTGATATGTGCAAGCACGCAGTAGGCCCGAGACTGCCGCGCAGTTCCCCAAGGACTGCCACGCAGAAGGAATATCAGCCCACAGTGAGAAGCATGAGATTGAACTTCACTCAACTTTCTAGAGCAGTAGTCACCAACCGGTCGATCGCGATCACATTCCAAGTCGGTCGCCAAACACTTCTGTAAAAAACCCAGCGATAAAGCCTTGTGTTCCTATTTGTTTCTCGGGCTGTTGGCGCCCAGTGCACCCGATTCAGCTGCCTTGTGTGGCGGGTAGGCGAACTGTTGCCATTTTGAACTATTTAATTTGTCTGAAGGTACAAACTCCGCCTTCCCGGCTGGCCCAGAGAGCAAATCAAGTGCACTATAGGCCTACCGCTGGCCAATCAGATGGCTCAGATTACCGTGTCTGCAGTAACGTAGCAGGCATAAAAGAAAGATACAGCAAAGTTGATACTGTGAGATTCCAAAACCATGACTAGAGAGAGACTGTCAACGAATACAGCAAAGAGCTGCTGCTTTTATGAGTGAGTTCATCTTTAAGTTCTTACTCTTTGTATTCAACACTTTTATAAGCCATAAAATGTGCGTTCTTCCTATTTCCACTGAGCGCTACAACAAGCACTGCAGCAGTAATGATTGAGTAGGAAAGTGTATCGATAGGCTTGATGTTACGCTCCACAGTTTCTGTGTTTTAGGTTTGTTTGTGTTGTTTTGGGTTTGTTTGTGTATATGTATATTTCAGGAAATGGCTTCCTGGATTCCCCCAAGCAGCTGATTGGTCAGCCCCAGCAGATTGGAGCTCTGATCCCGCCCTCTCATCAGGGGATACAGCTGTCTGCAATTACCGACTCCTGCTGCAGCTTTAAAAGCCAGTGTTCCTTTGTTAGGAGAGAGAGCTTGGTTTGTCCTGTTTCGTTGTTGGTCTGTATAATTGTTGTGAAGTATTTTCTAGCCGGTCCTGCAGACAGACATATGTGTATGTCAAAAGGACTATGTTTTTGATTATTGAAATTGTTCACTTTACGGGCATACATATACCCGTAGTATGTACTCTGTGTATGCACACTAGGTAAGACCTGGGTGGACCACCCCCTGTATTTTGGTTAGCGCGCCAGGTGGCGTTAAGAATAGATAAGTAGTGGGTGGGTAGGTAGGTAAGTTAGGAGAGGGGACTCTTGCTTTATTATTAGAGGCTTGTCTTTTTTTAATATGGAGGAATAGTTCACTTTCTCTGTTCATAGGAGGAACAACATGAATTTGTACATGAGGTAGAAAAAATGCGGTGTGACTCGAGTTTTCGCCATCAGCTGGAAGACCCTTTTTGGTCCGTGTCAGTGGAGAAAAGGGAGAGCGGAGGGATGTTGAGGCGGACCCTCAGTCTGCTGCTCTCTCCCTCCGCTGAGACGGACCATAGATTCAGGCACCATCGACCCAGAAAAATAAAAAGCAAATTATTTATATGTATGCTCACTCAGCTGTGCTGTATAAGTAATACAACAACGGATCTATTACCGGTGTGATCATATACAGTATCCTACCTCAAATTCCCAAACCACAATGCATTGGCAGGGCAATTCAAGAAAAGCCTAAATGCGATGATAATGTATTGGGCCTATAGCTTACTGAACAAACCTCATTGCTACAGTACTATTTTTAATTGGTTAATGTTGCATAGGCTTACATTTTTAAGTAATGTAAAAAAAAAGTCTAAGCGGTAGATCTCTGCTTGCATTTTGACTCAAAGTGATCTTAACTCAGAAAAGGTTGGTAACCACTGTTCTAGAGTTTTCCCTGTTAACGCTATCAATATTTTGCCTTTACTGTGGCAAATTTGATTGAATCAACGCAATATATGAAAACAAAATTAACTATGCAAGAGATTTTCTTGTAGGCAGAACGCATCGGAGTTGGATTCTATTGCATTGACATGTACCACTCAGCCCTTGCTCTACACAGACCGTTGCGGCTTAACCAATCAGAGCTGCAGTAGGCCTATATGCAAATAGAACATTGCCATATATGGATCTGTGCCATTTACTTTGAACTGGACTGTGTTTACAGCATGAGTGGTTCTGAGCAGATGCCCATGTTTTGAGATCAAATCGAGAGCTGCATGTAGACACGTGTGCACATTTTATTAATATCCTTTGCTAGTTAGCTCAGTTATTAGCCCAGTTATAGATACTTTGTAGTAAGCAATAGAGGAGTGATTGCTTCCTACAAGAGCACAAATCGTGTACATTTCGAGACATCTTTGAAAAGCGAGTCAGGTAAAGAGCTTTTGTTATGTCTTAAAGGGGCAGTGTTGTGTTTGAGACAGGCTTGAATAAGCTAAGTAGCCAATAGGCAGAGGGTAGTATAATTTGTCTTATTCTCTGTAATAATGGTATGGGAATAATTATGCATTTTATTTTGTAAAGTGGTTTCTTGCATCAAACAACACAACAACATTTTCAGTCACCTCCTTGTCTGAAGAACAAGTGGATAAACAGGTTAATGTCAAGTCCTGCATGTTTTTTTCAAAAGTCTCATGGAATGTAGACCTACATTGAACACCACACATTGGCTGCTACTGTAGGCTGAATGATAGAACAGCTATTTCCATGTTAAAATGTTGTGGGATGCATTTTCTCAATTGTTTTTGATGGTAGGCCACTCTGGTAGACTTACATTATGCTGAAATAGCCACAGTAGTTTACTTGGCCACTGTTCAGACTGTAACTTAAAGCGGGTACAGCCTCAGTGTTCACAGTAAACTCAAGCTGGAAGTTGCACAGAATTTTCACAACATTCAAGTTTGTGTTCAACAGACCTGAAATTTGCTCAGTGCTGAACATTTTTGGAGGGAACATTGGTTACAACACACATAAACACACAGGCACACACACAACAAACATACATGAACTTATAAAGAGCAGATCCTGAATAACCTTTCAAAATAACGCACACACTAACACACAATCAAATTAAAAACTGATGGAAGGCCTACAGTATGAAGGCCTGCTGATCTTGGCTGATAAGAGTTTCATACATTGTCATCACTTCATGTGTCCTTCAATTCGACTGATTGCGGAGCATCTCCAAATCACATTTCCCTGCTGTTTCCTAACAGTACTCCCTCCCTCCTTTATGCCTCCCCTACTCTCCCTCTGCTGATTTAAGTATAAACACACTCCCCCTGATAAATCTCTTCTGCATGTTTCTGCCCAGACCTCCCACAGCCTTTTTTCCTCCCAGCTGTTCCAGGTGTGTCCTCTGGGCTTCCCTTCCTGTTCTGGCTTCCCTCCCACCTCCAGTCTTTCACTGGCTGTTGCAGACGCTGCCTCCCAATTTTCCCCCGGCAGCGGCCTTCTTGCGTCTCTTGTTGAGCAGTGGGTTGCTGGAGGTGTCCAGGTCTTTGATCTTCACCTGGTCGTAGTCCACACGCATGGTGGCCAGAGCACTGGTCATCTCCTCCTACAGCACACAGAGAGGAAAGGGTTAGGGAGAAAAGGAGGGTGGGAAATAGAGAAGAGAGAGAAGAAGAATCAAAGTGAGGGCGGGTGTATTTAATGATAGATAGAATAAAATAGATAGAAGATAAAGCTCTGCTCTGAATATAGCCTACAGCATAATAAATATGAGAGGAGGCAATAAGCCCTCTGTTTCTAAAAATGGCCTCAGACCAGACTGTGATGTTTGCCTCCCCCTTGTGGAAGGTCAACCACTCCAGGGTCATCTGGTCTGGGAGCAATTCCATTTCAATATTTTCACACCACAAAAGCACTGAAATTCCGCTCACATTTTGAGATATCTACATGGGAAAACGTGTAATTTTCATTGTACCAACTGTATTTAAAATAATGTCTGGATGTAAAGTCAATGCATGATTCTGTAAAGTCAGTCTATGATTCTGCTGGTCCTGGGAAGTTCCTGGATGACCAGAGGGTGTCAGTGTTATTCTGACTCTGACCTTCACGTCGTCCCACATCGCTCTGTCCTCAGTCAGAACCCGTGTGGTGTGAAGCGGTGTGGAGGGAACAACCATGGACTGCTGCAATGATAAAACACAGACACGATTATATACATTTATATAGTATGCATGCACTGTAAATGCATGCACTGTATATGCACACACACACACACACACACTCACATTGATCCAGGGGTGGTTCATAAACTGTGTGATGGTCATTCTGTCGTTGGGGTCTGTCTTCAGCAGCTGATGGATCAACTGTTTGGCTGAGAGAAATCAATTAGAGGATAGAGGCCAAAACACACACAGACACACACCAGGCCCCAGCCAAGGCCTTGTTCTGGAATAAGGCACTAGTTGGTCCACATGAGCAGGAAGCCCTACCAGTGTGAATTCAGAGATTTAGCCAGACTATCCCTGTGATTCAAGAGCTGCAATTCTGAGTTTATGTGCCTTGTCTATGTTTGGGTGTGCTTGTGGATGAGTGTTGTGCTATAAAACGGACTATTTAGAAGTGGGCTTTTGTTTGTCTGAATGAAAGGAATTTCTGGGAGTGACGACATTGGAGGGAATGCAGAGCTATACTAACAAAACAACTAAAGACAGGGCTAATAGTCTAGTGCAGGGATCATCAACTAGATTCCCTCGCAGACCAATTTTCTTCTTGAGCGGATCGTAGGGGGGCCGGAACATAATTACAAAGAATTTGCAGACTGCAAATTGACCGCAAGGTGCCCAAACAGATAACATATCTGACTAAAACATAATAATGTAAAACCTTGCTTACATTTGTATACAACCACATCTCTCTATTATGCCCGAGAATACTTGGGAACAGATTTCCAAAATTAAAATAACTTGGAGCTGATTTTCTGGTATTTTTACCGTATTTTATGTCCAACAAGGAAAATGCATAATTTTTTTGAATAGAAAAGTTGGGGGGCCAAATAAAAACACCCGCAAGCCACCAATTGGGGAACCCTTGTCTAGTGGAAGGATGACCCGACCCAGTCTCACCTTCCTCTGACACCTCAGCCCACTCAGGTTTGGGGAACTCATACTGGCCCATCCTGATCCTCCGTTTCATCCCTGGAGAGATGGCCTGGCCCGTGTTAGAGTAGAACGGTGGGAAACCACACAGCCTAAACAGGAGACAAATGCGTAGAGGTTGATAGTTATTAGGTTGCACTGACTATCAAATGATTATATAGTATGCATGCACTGTATATGCACACACACACACACACACACACACACACACACACACACACACACACTACTCACAGAATATACATGATGACGCCCAGAGACCACATGTCACATGACTTGTCATATTTCTCCGGGCCCAAAACCTCAGGAGCTTATAAACAGGAAAACAGACAGATGGAAAATACAATTACTTGTCCAATATTATATGCAGAATATTGTGACATAACGTGCATTCGGAAAGTATTCAGACCCCTTGACTTTTTCCACATTTTGTTACGTTACTGTCACACTCTGATCTGTTTCACCTGTCTTTGTGATTGTCTCCACCCCCCTCCAGGTGTCGCCCATCTTCCTCATTATCCCCTGTGTATTTATACCTGTGTTCTCTGTTTGTCTGTTGCCAGTTCGTTTTGTTTTGTCAAGCCTACCAGCGTTTTTCTCTCTGTTCCTGTCTCTTGATTGTTCCTGTTTTCTAGTTTTCCCAGGTTTTGACCTTTTCTGCCTACCCTGACCCTGAGCCTGCCTGCCATCCTGTACCTTTTCCCCACCTATTTGGATTACTGACCTCTGCCTACCCTGACCCTGAGCCTGCCTGCCATCCTGTACCTTTGCCCCACCTATCTGGATTACTGACCCCTGCATGCCCTTGACCTGTCTTTTGCCTGCCCCTATTGTATTAATATACTGTTGTTAATTTGACGTTGTGTGCATCAAGGTCTTACCTCAAATGTGAAATTTACAGCCTTATTCAAAAATGTATTAAATTGTTTTTTCCCCTCATCAATCTACACACACAGGTTTTTAGAAATGTTTGCAAAAGGTGTTGAAGCACCTTTGGCAGCGATTACAGCCTGAAATCTTCTTGGTTATGACGCTACAAGCTTGGCACACCTGTATTTGGGGAGTTTCTCCCATTCTTCTCTGCAGATCCTCTCAAGCTTTGTCAGGTTGGATGGGGAGCGTTGCTGCACAGCTATTTTCAGGTCTCTACAGAGATGTTCGATCGGGTTCAAGTCCGGGCTCTGACTGGGCCCCTCAAGGACATTCAGGGTCGTTGCTAGGGTTGTTGTCCTGTTGGAAGGTGAACCTTCGCCCCAGTCTGAGGTCCTGAGCGCTCTGGAGCAGATTTCCATCAAGGATCTCTTTGTAGTTTGCTCCGTTCATCTTTGCCTCGATCCTGACTAGTCTCCCAGTCCCTGCCACTGAAAAACATCCCCACAGCATTAGGCTGCCATCACCATGCCACACTGTAGGGATTGTGTCAGGTTTCCTCCAGACGTGACTCTTGGCATTCAGGCCAAAAGAGTTCAATCTTGGTTTCATCAGACCAGAGAATCTTGTTTCTCATGGTCGGAGAGTCCTTTACTGAGGAGTGGTTTCCGTCTGGCCACTCTGGCCACTCTACCATAAAGGCCTGATTTGTGGAGTGCTGCAGAGATGGTTGTCCATCTGGAAGGTTCCACAGAGGAACTCTAGAGCTCTGTCAGAGTGACCATTGTGTTCTTGTTTACCTCGCTTACCAAGGCCCGTCTCCCCCGATTGCTCAGTTTGGCCTGGCGACCAGCTCTAGGAAGAGTCTTGGTGGTTCCAAATTTCTTCCATTTAAGAATGATGGAGGCCACTGTGGTCTTGGGGACCTTCAATGCTGGGAAATGTTTTGGTACCCTTCCCCAGATCAGTGCTTCGACACAATCCTGTCTCGGAGCTCTACGGACAATTCCTTTGACCTCATGGCTTGGTTTTTGCTCTGACATGCACTGTCAACCATGGGACCTTATATAGACAAGTGTGTGCCTTTCCAAATCATGTCCAATCAATAGAATTTACCACAGGTGGACTCCAAGTTGTAAAAACATCTCAAGGATGATCAATGGAAACAGGAAGCACCTGAGCTCAATTTCGAGTCGTATAGCAAAGAGTCTGAATACTTAACGTATTTCTAAAAACCTGTTTCGCTTTGTCATGATGGGGTATTGTGTGTAGATTGCTGAGTAACATTTTTTATTTAATCAATTTTAAAACAAGGCTGTAATGTAACAAAATGTTGAAAAAGTCAAGGGGTCTGAATACTTTCAGAAGGCTCTGTAAATCTCATTCCTACAGTAGTTTAGTATTTTAACCCAGCTCACACATGATGTTCTGAGAACCATATGTTTCTTAGAGCTTGGTGAGAGTGTGGTTGTCCTATGTTCACTTTGCATACAACCTTCCCACAACATTCTGGGAATGGTGCAGGACAGTTGCTTGGCTTTGGAACATTCTACGCACATTTAAGGAACTTGACAAAATAACATTATTTTCTTGGTATTTCATTAATTTAACCGAATGTTTCCTAAAAGTTCAATCATGGTTAAATTTAATTTAAATGTTGGTAATGTTCTAGGAACGTTCTCCAATTGTTTTGACATTGGGAATGTTCTCAAATATTACAAAGAACATTAAAAGAAAACTCTACCCAAAAACAATTTTTGGTTATTTGTTTCATTAGTGCATTGTTGATATTACAAAATGTTCTGTATGTCAGCAATCAAGTTTCCAAGATATGTAACTTTCAAAATACAGTAATCTGGCCTGTATGATGCGTTTTGCATCATACAGACGTTCTCAGAACTTCCTTGCAACCTAAAAATGAACGTTCACTTCCGTTCTCCTAAACGTTTAAAGAACGTATGGCTTCATTCCCAGAACCAATGGAAAACCAAAGATGTACGTTCCCACAACTTCCAAGGAACCAAATATGTTAGCTGGGAACTTACCCACATAGTAAGGGGTGTAGCAGGGGGTCTGCAGGAGGTTGTGTAGAGTGGTCTCCTTAGCGAAGCCAAAGTCTGTCAGTTTGAGAGTACCGTTGCTCTTCTGATGAGTGTACAGCAGGTTCTCAGGCTGAGGGAGGGGAAGTGAAACGTATCTGTCATTAACTGTACGCATAGTATTACTAAATGTATGGCAACTCTGTCATTATCTGCTGCTCTTATCTTTATCTGTGTGTCAGTGTCACATTGCTCACCTTGATGTCTCTGTGTGCGATGTTCATGTTGTGGAGAAACTCGATGGCTGTGCCAATATCCCGCATGATCTCTGAGCCCTCTAGATGAGAGCAGAGTTGCACAGTTTCAGGACAACACTGTCTGTAACATTACACATATACAGTATAGTATAGTATGTCCATTCCCAGACTCAATCCTTTTTCCTTGGCCCCCTCCACTCTGAGCCCCTTCACCTCTCTCAGTGAAAGCTTGGTCTCCTCTGGCCTGGATCCGGCTGAACAGTTCTCCCCCTTGCATACTGGAACAAGAGAAACACATACATTGAGTTAATATTGAGATGCTGTCATGGAGTTATCATTCGAAACATAACACTGCCTATAACTCTCCCACATTAGACATCTGCTACTTGAATAAAAAGCCCTAAAATAATAGTGAAAACAGGAACCATTTAGATGAGGATGATGCTTCGTGGGATAACGTTAGACTGGGAACAGAACAGTCTGCTATGCACAAGCACTTCATCTGTCCCTCTGTCTTTCCATTTTGTCATTATACACATAAACATCCATACAGACTGGGACTCCTCTATCCTCCTCAATGATCTTTGTCTTTCGAAAAACACGGTGAATCACTTTCTGTTATGTGGAAAGAATTGTTTATATGCTTTTTTGAGTGTACGTGTGTGTATGCATGTGAGAGAGAGAGTGAGCGAGAGAGTAAGGAGGAAGTGAGTAAGAGAGAGTGATCCAAGACAAACTCAGTTATAGAATATTCTCCTTCATTAAACTAGATGAGCTTAGCTGAGCTCAGCTGCCCTCCTCTCAACCTCTCTGAGACAGAAAAGAGCTGACCACAAAGACAGATTACTTTACAGGGAGCAACACACGTCACACCCAGCTCTGAATCATCACACTCACTGTCTATGACTTGCCAGTACACTATACTCCCCTTTCTTTAGAAATGCAGCTCATTGGAAATCAATGTCAGTATCTAAAAATTCCACATACACACTTGAGTTAATGCATTATCTCACTGCTCCAACCATGTGCTCTTCATTTCCTTACACCTTGAGTGGTCTAGACTATGAGATAATACTACAGTATATCAAGAGTGTCTGTGTCATCTCTGAGTACTGAGGAGAACCTGTGGTGATCTGTGAGGCACAGGTGGAGCCCCAGCCGTGGCCCAGTCCTGCCCACATACTTGGCCTGCATAGACATACCAAGGCCATGTGACTGACCTTTCCGTCAAGCCTAATGGTATCAGAGAGAAGCTATGAGGGATTGGCACTATGTCAATAGTTTATGGCTAGTTGCTGAAGACAGAGAAATGGGACTTGTATTCCCACATAGCAGAGGATTCTGGGTAATGTAGTCAAAGAGCTGGCAGGACAAGATCCTACCATTCCATGATGATGAGCAGGCACTTCTTCCCCTGATGCATGTTCTCGTACAGACTGAGAATACCAACGATGTAAGGCCCCCCCGACACCCGCCAGTGAAGCTCAACCTCCTGCCTCGCCTTGGGACTGTCATAGAGGATCTGTGTTGGAGTGAAGTGTGGGGAAGGAGTGGAGTACAGGAAGGGCAGAGAGTGAGATAGAATTACTTCATTTAAGTGAAACAATTGGCATTCCAACCAGGCACTCGTTCTGTCGTGAAGGGAATTGGTCAATCATGACAAAAGAGGCTGGTTGACCACGCAGCCGAACCTGATCCATTTAAATGTCAAAGTATTCATCACGATGACACTTAACAACTCCCCTGATCTGCCTGACCTGTCCGTAACAGGACTTCAATGTTCCCTCTTTCAGTTCCCTACCACAGTGGGCCTGTTAAGTCATTTCACACACACACACACGAACACACACACAGTAGATAGCTGGCAGGCCTTGACATAGCACCCGTCTTCCATTCCATCAGAGGATATTTTTGGGTGCTGACAGTTACAGAGTGGGCTCCTGCTGGATACCATGCCAGTCCAGTCACAGAGCTGCAGCTGAGAACACAACACAACACAGACAGTCTGGCCACCACTCATCCTTTTGCCACAACCTTACACACTCTTTACCTCACTTTTTACAGCTTCAATTATATGACAACGTGGATGGTGAGAAATGTAGAAGCACCTGTACATACATTTCTCTTGCACTTGAAGGAGTTTCATCTAGAAAGTTGTGGTTTTAGAATGACTGGCAATAAACAGACTTTTATGGTCTCATTCGATAATAGAAGTCATAACTGGGGAACCTGACTCCCTCACTTAACAGATAGTTTCTTGAACACAGGGAAAGTATGCACAAGTTGGGATTTGGCCCTAAGAGACTTGCTCTCATCGTATCCTCGTTGCATCATCCATCCAAACGGAATAGCATATGAGTGGCCAAAGCACATGTTGTGAAGAGCAGTTAATAAAAGACCCAGGTGAAACTTCAACCAGAACAATCATAAACCCTTTTTTAAGATTTACAATGTTACTATAGGAACTAGGTTTCATATCAACTTCACACAAAATAATGAGGGATTCTTCATCTTTGGGTATTCATATTGTGAATGAGTGTGTTTTTATGTGTGTGTTTATCGTACACGTGCTTAGTTGTGTTTTCTTTGGCATGAATTAGTGTGTGAGTGTATTTTTATATCTATGCCTATAGTGATAGTCGTTCTCTAAAGAGGAAGGCCTTCCCCTTTTGTTGGATGTGTGTTGAAAGTGGAAGCGAAGGACTTCCGTTGGCCTCTTTAACTGATGTGTGTTTAAACTTCATCTCACAACCCACAGTACCCAGGGTCACTATAAAAGAGTGGTCTTCATTTCTGTCCAGTATCTGGAGAGGATGTGAGAAAGAGTCTTGGCTACTTTATTGTGTTTCATGGGTTCTCATATGAAGATACAGATAGCTTAGGGCCCTGTGCGCTTCATTTCCTGTACAGTGGATAAGAGCGTCTGCTAAATGATTAAAATGTAAATGTAATGTAGGCAAAACTGGAAACGTTGGAAAACTTTAGTACAGGTCCTGAGTTCCTCCAGGAACAAAGGGGATTTAGGGTGCTACACATTTGATATCTGCAGTAATAGTGGAATGATGTGTTGATTTGCCGTGATATTCACCTCTCACCTTTCTACCGCTGGGTCGGCTTCTGTTGTCAAAATGGGATATCTGTTTTGACTTTGTGGCTGTGTTATCTGGTGGAAACCGGGGCAAGCGGCCAATGTAGAAATCTCTCTGTCATTTCCTGCTTGCTAGAATTCTATACCGTTCACTCAATTTCAGCACTGAATAGTGTAGGAAATCATTGTTACATCTAAATGGCATTTCACTAACATTTTTTTTCTTCTTTTTACAGCTATTTGAAGCTTGTGGACCAAATCCGAAAGTTAGTGGTGGAAAAAGTATCCAATCGTCCTTGAGTAAAAATAATGATACTGTACCTTAATAGAAAATGACTCAAGTAAAAGCGAAAGTCACCCAGTAAATTACTACTTCAGTAAAAGTGAAAGTCACCCAGTAAAATACTACTTCAGTAAAAGTGAAAGTCACCCAGTAAAATACTACTTCAGTAAAAGTCTGAATATACAAAATATTGAATATAAGTATCAAAAGTAAAAGTAAAAGTATAAATAATTTAAAATTCCTTATATTAAGCAAACCAGACGGCACCATTTTCTTGTTTTTTAAATGTATGGATAGCCAGGGGCACACTCCAACACTTAGACATCATTTACAAACGAAGCATTTGTGTTTAGTGAGTCTGCCAGATCAGAGGCGGTAGGGATGACCAGGGATGTTCTCTTGATAAGTGCGTGATTTGGCCCATTTTCCTGTCAAAATGTAACTAGTACTTTTGGGTGTCAGTGAAAATGTATGGAGTAAAAAGTACATTATTTTCTTTAGGAATGTAGGGAAGTCAAAGTTCAAAAGGCACTCGCACATCTGAGCAATCTTTTTGCAGGTGCATGGCAACAGTTGAACAAGATGAAGGAAAAAGGAAAGCGCCCACTGCTCTTGATAGTATCATTGATATTTAATAAGCTTACGTATCGGCTTCACATCCTTCGTCAGAGCTTTTGGAATCTAAAAAAAAATTAGCACCCTTATTTAGACCTAGCCCCACCCACATCCGTTCCACGCATCGAAAGGGGTTGGAGGCGAAGGAAAAACATGTAGGGAAGTAAAAGTAAAAGTTTACAAAAATATAAGTAGTGAAGTAAAGTATTGATACCCCCCCCAAAAACAACTTAAGTAGTACTTTAAAGTATTTTTACTTATGTACTTTACACCACTGCCGAAAGTAAAAGGCTCAAGCGTGAGTCTCCGCCATGTTACAGGGAAATGGGTTGTGGTGGAGGTGGGAGACTTTCTTTGAATGCAGCCTAGTACTGTTGCAATCCATCTAGCTTCCACATAGGGGAGAAATTCTGAGAAATTCAATGTGGGCAAACACATAGACGCAGAAACACACACACACACACACACACACACACACACACACACGCACGGAAGCACACACACACATTCTCATAACCGACTTTCCAGAGTTCAGGTTAGTAGGTTAACTCTGCTACAGACAACATTTTTTTTTACATTTAGCAGACACTCTGATCCTTTGAATGCAGCCAATCCATCTAGCAACCACATAGGTGAGAAAATCAACAGTCCCCCCCATCTTCCTGGAAACCAATCAGATCCTTCTCAGCCCCTCCTAACATAGCATTGTGTCCTGGTAGCCACAGAGGAAATCTCATATTTTCCTTCATATACCTCCATAGACCTTCTCACGCACACTGGCACATGCAGCATCAATAGCTTTACACACTGCTGCAAATGAGGAAGTTTAGAGACTGTTCAAGGTTGAGGGCAGTCTGGATATTGATGTGTGTGTGTCTCAGTAACAGAGCTTGTTTACCCTACCTTTCCCTCTATAATTGTTTCCAGCCAATAAAGCGGAAGTCATACAATTGAGTAAATAGAGCTGAGAGATAGGTGTGAGAGTGCAGGATATATAATGCTGTAGTAAGTAGTATGGAAGAACAGATGAAACTGGAGAGAATGTTAAGAGATACTATTGATATTAGATTAGGAACCTTATCTGATGCTCAATAGATAATAAGATTCCACTTGAAACTAAATGTAGCTAAATCTATAGTATTTACATATAGGCTATACAGGCATCCATTGTACTAATACCGCTTTGTGGTATGTAGCCAGGTATAATCGTGAAATATATATTAACCTGAACTGAACATGTTTTTACTATAATGCTTATCATCACACCATCCCTCCCTGACCGATTAACTGTTTTAATTCTCATAACCAACTTTTCTGGGGCTGGGCTCAGGTTAACTCTGCTACACACTACATTTTTAGCCATTAGGCAGACACACATTGATAGATTTTTCACCTAGTTGGCATGGGGATTCGAACCAGCAACTTTTCAGTTACTGGCCCAACACTCTTAACCACTAGGCTACCTGCCTCAAGGCTAACTGCCACTACAGTCTCTCAAATCACTTTCATGTGAAACGAAACCATAGTATTTTAAGTGGGCCTCAACGAAAGCACAGATGGACCACAATCCTACCAACCATGCCAAAAAGTTGTATAAGCCAACTACAAACATAAACAGAAGCTGAGGAAGCTGAACAGTGAGCTAAAACCACATAGATGCAAATCCATTAAATTAGATTAATCAAAAAACTCTTTGAAAGAAGAAGAGCTTGGCCATGAAGAGAGTGAATTTGTGAATTCCCCAGCCAAATAAAGGTTCTAATGGAACATACAGTGAATGGAATCTCAGGATTTCCTTCATGGAACAACACTGGGTCTTTTTAGGCTAGACATAGACTCTTAGAGCTTACAGCCAGGCAAGTCTAAGACGAGAGAACCCTGATCGCTGTAATTGAATCAGATTAAAAGGATGGCTTCTCTTCAGGTCTAGTAGAGTGGATTAAAACTATACCCATCCATTACACTTAGCACTTAGGAGTGGACTTAATTAAAAAGTGACTGAGCTGGACAGCTGTTCATCCCAATGACTCGTTCTGTCTATGGCTGTTTGTCTTGTGGTTAAAAACAAAGGAAAAATCGAGTCGTAAATTACCAGGTGTCAATTTGATACTTTATGCACAAGGCTCACCCAGGCTTATACAAACAGAGGCTGGCTTCTGTACGATCACAAAAACACAAAAGCAAACTCACAAACACCACCACACCCCTGACAGAATATTTTCCAATCCACATTTCACACTTTGTATTTTATTTGGTATACAGTGGGTGGTGTCCATTCCCTGCAGTCAATATTGAAATGCTTTCCATTGGTCACATTCTACAGGCTCTTAAATTGGATCTGAGTGAGAGCCCTTGTAGGACAGCTTTGCCCTGCGGCTCCATGGGTAGTTCCTGGTCACTGTGACCAGAGAGGACGAGGCGAAGCGAGAGGGTCGACTCCACCCAAAATCTGTCCTCACAGATTAAGCAGGCTTGGTGAGGAGTTTTTGTATGGGGGCAATGAGAGAGTGTCAAATTTGGTAAAGATACAAGTGAATTGCTATTTTGATAGGTGAGGCTTATTTGAGCAAACAGAAGTTTCATAATGCTTACGTTTTCTACGAGTATATAGATATGTTTTCTAAAAGATCAATGGCTAGCTAGAACATTCCCACCTGATCTCGCCTCCTCCAGCCTGTCTTTCGCCTTTGCGGACATGTATTTCCATTAGTAGAGAGGTCAGTCGACCATCTTGTCAATATAATAGATCATCTTTGCTGTGACCTGCTCTGGGTCCTCTCTGACTGTGGGAGTTATGATCAGGCACCTGGTGAGACACCCGGCTGTGATTGCAATTAAAATGCTTAACACAGCTTCTTACCTGTAATAGGCAACTATACCAGACAATGTCAGTCAACAGGCCAACTTTCAGTCATCCAATTTAAAATGCTCATTACTTATCCACAGCATCCGTCAGTACTTGTAGCCTAATTATCCACAGCATCCATTTGCCAAATGGTGTTTTCCTGACTGATTGCACTCTGCTGTATGTTGTCCCGAACACTGAAAATAACCTCTAATAATAATAGTTATTGTAAAAACATTTATTTGGGGGGTAGATCAGCTTTAATAGTGCAGATAGATTGTAGCTTCCATCAATGTAATTGTCTGCATCATTTCCAATCCCCCATATCTTTTTTTGTAAATATATATATATATAATTTATATATTTTTAAAATATATTTTCCTTTATTATTTTCCCCTAACCCTACCACCCCTAATTGGAGTAAACTAATGGACAACAATACTTAGGCTTCTACTTCCAGCTTATACATACTATATACATTTTAGGGACATGGTATATTTTATAATAGTTATCTTTTGTTTGTTTTTAGTTTCATCCTTCAGCTACACACAACTCCTCCCATCTATCACTGAAGACCATCCAGTTTTGATTTCTATTTGCCATATATTTCTCAACTGTGCTGTGATGTTTCACAAAAGTTCTGAACCTTTCTATTCTAATAGTTTCTACAGATTGTAAATTAGAGATAAACATTTTTGCTAAGAGTATATTATTGATCGATTGACTATGATTTTCAAATCACCCAGCAGTGCTATCTGCAGAGTTAGCTCCATGTAAATGGTGCCTGTGACCAAAAACAAGCTACATATGGACAATACCGAAACAAATGATCTAATGATTCTGTCTCTTTGCAGCAAAATCTGCAGAGCTGGGATGGTTGTATCCCCATATATAAATATATATATATATATATATAACATTCTATTGGTTGCAATACTTTTTTTATAGCAATTTAAATTGAAAAACTGTAAGTTTAAATAACCTCTAATAATTGAACGTGAATGACCACATTGATTTGAATTCAGGACAATTCCAGACACATATTACTCTTTTTTCTGCCATCCCCTGTAAAATGACCTGCTCTCTTCCCTTCTCCTATCTCTCTCTTCTCCGATTCTGTACTGTATCTAATCTTTTTATCCTGACCCACGCCCCCCTCTTGTCCTTTGTGTGTGACTATATGCTCCTCGTTAGGAGATTCTGATCCGGCTGGATTACTGTAGGACAGCCATATGTAAAAAGGCGAATCCGGACCCAGAACAGGGTCAATACGGACCAAGGGTCCTGACTATAAAAACAAAATATATATATTTATTTTTTATGAATTCAGTCGGAATTCAACTTCTGGTATCATATGAAGACACATAAAACATAGGAAATGTGTAGAATTGCCACAAAAGAGCTTTAAAACTGCTACATTTTCCCTTCCTTCCATGGAAAAAGTGTAGAATTGCAGGAAATTAGCTTAAAAACTGCATATTTTTTCTCTGCCAACAAGATGGAGGTGAACAGTTTGGGTTTGAAAGGGTTGTGCAGGTGGGGGTTTGTCACTACGCCGAGAAATAACATTATCCATCTGCACGTTTGCCACCGATGACCAGACCTTTTCAAATAGTATTTGAGTACCCCTGCTGTAGGCAGTAAATCGCTGCCTCTGTAGCCCTGTACTGACAAGTGACAGCTTTCCATTGGCCAGAACAACGTGAGTTGTGTGTCGTGTGTGTGTGGTGTGTGATCAGAAAACCTACTGAGTTAAAGCATAAGTTAACAGTGTCTTGCATCATGCCAATGTGCTAAATACTATATGGTCAGATCACACACAAGGTTGTTGTTGCTCAACCAGAATAGTAACATGCAAAGCACACACGTGCTGGGGTTGGAACCAGTTCAGAGAACAGAACCAAAAACGATTACATTTTTCAAGGAACAGAACCAGAACCAGAACCGAGAACAAAAGTGATCTATACTGTTCCGGAACAGAACCATTATTTTAAAAGCATGGGAACTGGTTAATAATGCTATTTAACGTTCTGGGCATTTTTTTCCAGTCCCACAAAAAACTAAACAAAGCACCTACAGTATGCAAAGCCCTCACTCACTCAAAAATATTTTACAGTGTCTGCCTGCCTGCCAGCTGAAAATCTTTCCCAGTGTGTGTGTACACTGCCTGCCTCTCCCCCTTCCGCCGAAGCATGCATAGTCTGCTGTAGCTACAGACGTTACAAGCGTGATTCAGAAATTAGGGAGAGAGATTTTTAATTAGAGAACAATAGATTAACATTTTCAACGCTAATTAAGGATACTATAGTTATTACGTTTCACATTGAATTTATTAACTACAAAAAGGTAAGACATGTTTTTATTTTAATTCTGGTGCCACTCTGCACACACAAGCTTGTTAGCTAGCTAGCTGGTCTAGCTCTTGAAAACTCTAGGCGGCATAATGTGTAATGTAATGGAACGGAGAATCATGATCAAGGGCTATCTCTGGTCCAATGTCAGTTAAACCAACTCTCTGAAGTTCAAAGACATTCAAAGTTCTTTCATAGAAGCCGCTCCTCCATAGTTATAATTCTGTGGACCTAATTCAGATAATGCATGTCAGAACAACAAGATGCCCACTTGTCTGCCCAATGCATGTGCATAGCTTGCCCGCACCCTAGCAAGCTGCGCTATCCATTGGTGAAGTAATTTATTGTCGAGCTAAATGTAAAAATAATATATATTTCAAAGGTTCAAAAAGGATCAGAAAGGAATGATATAAACATTACTTTTTTTTGTTTGAACCGGTTCAGAACTTTATTTTGCTGGTAGGAACAGTGGAACGAAACAAAAAAAAATAATGGTTCTGTTCAGAATTAAACGATTGGAAAATTATTTTGGTTCCAACCCCTGCACACGTGTAAATCAAAACCAGAGTAACACATTTGTTCTGAGCCTCAGCCCATCCCATGATCCCCCCTGCCTGTCTTCCAGGAACCCAACTCCAGGTGCAGAGTCAGCACCTTAAAGGAAAACTCTCCCAAAAAATTGTCTTTTGGTATTTGTTTCACACATCCATTGTTGATGTAGTCCTAAAATGTTTTCCATGTCAGAAATCCAGTTTTCAAGATATACAGTACCAGTCAAAAGTTTGGACAACTACTCATTCAAGGGTTTTTCTTTATTTTTACTATTTTCTACAGAATAATAGAATAATAGTGAAGACATCAGAACTATGAAATAACACATATGGGATCATGTAGTAACCAAAAAAGTGTTAAATAAATCAAAATATATTTTATATTTGAGATTCTTCAAAAGTAGCCACCCTTTGCTTTGATGACAGCTTTGCACACTCTTGGCATTCTCTCAACCAGCTTCATGAGGTAGTCACCTGGAATGCATTTCAATTAGCAGGTGTGCCTTGTTAAAAGTTCATTTGTGGAATTTCTTTCCTTCTTAATGCGTTTCAGCCAATCAGTTGTGACAAGGCAGGGGTGTTATAAGGAAGATAGCCCTATTTGGTAAAATACCAAGTCCATATTATGGCAAGAACAGCTCAAATAATCAAAGAGAAACGACAGTCCATCATTACTTTAAGACATGAAGGTCAGTCAATACGGAAAATTTCTTCAAGTGCAGTAGCAAAAACCATCAAGCGCTATGATGAAACTGACTCTCATGAGGACTGCCACAGGAAAGGAAGACCTACAGTTACCTCTGCTGCAGAGGATAAGTTCATTAGAGTTACCAGCCTCAGAAATTGCAGCCCAAATAAATGCTTCACAGAGTTCAAGTAACAGACACATCTCAACCACAAGTGTTCAGAGAAGACTGCGTGAATCAGGCCTTCATGGCCTGTAGAAACTAAATACATTACAACGGAACGATTTGATTAGTTTAATGTTAGCTAGCTACATAGTTGTCTTTGTATCAAAGATAAAGGTAAACGCAGCCACTGCTAGCTAGCCAACTCTACCAGCTAGCAGTACTGTATCATTTTTAGTCAATAAGATTTTTGCAACGTAAGCATAACTTTCTGAACTTTCGAGTTGTGTAGTCCACTTGTGTAGCTAGCAGGACTGACTTTGTGTTAGCTAGCCAATGTTTAATTACTTCTGCGTTATGAAAGGAACTAGACACGGACACGAATGATCCATTGGTAGTTTGTTGTAACCAAGTATTGGTGCTAACCGTCTGTTATTTGATGCTAGCATGCTAGTTAGCTATGGCGTCATAGGACACGGTGCACTGGGTGGGTTTCACGGAAGAATACTGTACCATGTTATCTAGCTGAATAAACTAAGTTTGAGCCTATTCCTGGAAACATTGAACCACTGTAGTTTACATCAATTATATTTCTAAAGTGGAAGTTGGAAAAGTTATATGAGTGTTTCAGTGAATGGTTAGTGAGGGAGGCCCTGCGCTCTCGCTTCCCCAGTTGTTTAGTTAATTTTCATTCCAATCTCCTTTGCATTAGCGTAGCATCTCCTGTAGCCTGTCAACTATGTGTCTGTCTATCCCTGTTCTCTCCTCTCTGCACAGGCCACACAAACGCCTCACACAGCGTGGCCGCTGCCACTCTAACGTGGTGGTCCCCGCGCGCACGACCCACGTGGAGTTCCAGGTCTCCGGCAGCCTCTGGAACTGCCGGTCTGCGGCCAACAAGGCAGAGTTCATCTCAGCCTATGCTACCCTCCAGTCCCTCGACTTCTTGGCACTAACGGAAACATGGATTACCACAGAAAACACTGCTACTCCTACTGCTCTCTCCTCGTCTGACCACGTGTTCTCGCATACCCCGAGAGCATCTGGTCAGCGGGGTGGCACTGGAATCCTCATCTCTCCCAAGTGGACATTCTCTCTTTCTCCCCTGACCCATCTGTCTATCTCCTCATTTGAATTCCATGCTGTCACAGTCACTAGCCCATTCAAGCTTAACATCCTTATCATTTATCGCCCTCCAGGTTCCCTTGGAGAGTTCATCAATGAGCTTGACGCCTTGATAAGTTCCTTTCCTGAGGATGGCTCACCCCTCACAGTTCTGGGTGACTTTAACCTCCCTACATCTACCTTTGACTCATTTCTCTCTGCCTCCTTCTTTCCACTCCTCTCCTCTTTTGACCTCACCCTCTCACCGTCCCCCCCTACTCACAAGGCAGGCAATACGCTTGACCTCATCTTTACTAGATGCTGTTCTTCTACTAATCTCACTGCAACTCCCCTCCAAGTCTCCGACCACTACCTTGTATCCTTTTCCCTCTCGCTCTCCTCCAACACTACTCACTCTGCCCCTACTCAGATGGTATTGCACCGTCGCAACCTTCGCTCTCTCTCTCCTGCTACTCTCTCCTCTTCCATCCTATTATCTCTTCCCTCTGCTCAATCCTTCTCCAACCAATCTCCTGATTCTGCTTCCTCAACCCTCCTCTCCTCCCTTTCTGCATCCTTTGACTCTCTATGTCCCCTATCTTCCCGGCCGGCTCGGTCCTCCCCTCCTGCTCCGTGGCTTGACGACTCATTGCGAGCTCACAGAACAGGGCTCCGGGCAGCCGAGCGGAAAATTGAGGAAAACTAGCCTCCCTGCGGACCTAGCATCTTTTCACTCCCTCCTCTCTACATTTTCTTCCTCTGTTTCTGCTGCTAAAGCCACTTTCTACCACTCTAAATTCCAAGCATCTGCCTCTAACCCTAGGAAGCTCTTTGCCACCTTCTCCTCCCTCCTGAATCCTCCTCGCCCTCCCCCCATCCTCCCTCTCTGCGGATGACTTGTCAACCATTTTGAAAAGAAGGTTGACGACATTCGATCCTCATTTGTTACGTCAAACGACACCGCTGGTCCTGCTCACGTTGCCCTACCCTGTGCTTTGACCTCTTTCTCCCCTCTCTCTCCAGATGAAATCTTGCGACTTGTGACGGCCGGCCGCCCAACTTGACCCTATCCCCTCCTCTCTTCTCCAGACCATTTCTGGAGACCTTCTCCCCTACCTCACCTCGCTCATCAACTCATCCTTGACCGCTGGCTACGTCCCTTCCGTCTTCAAGAGAGCGAGAGTTGCACCCCTTCTCAAAAAACCTACACTCGATCCCTCTGATGTCAACAGCTACAGACCAGTATCCCTTCTTTCTTTTCTCTCCAAAACTCTTGAGCGTGCCGTCCTTGGCCAGCTCTCTTGCTATCTCTCTCAGAATGACCTTCTTGATCCAAATGAGTCAGGTTTCAAGACTGGTCATTCAACTGAGACTGCTCTTCTCTGTGTCACGGAGGCTCTCCACACCGCTAAAGCTAACTCTCTCTCCTCTGCTCTCATCCTTCTAGACCTATCTGCTGCCTTTGATACTGTGAACCATCAGATCCTCCTCTCCACCCTCTCCGAGTTGGACATCTCCGGCGCGGCTCACTCTTGGATTGCGTCCTACCTGACAGGTCGCTCCTACCAGGTGGCGTGGCGAGAATCCGTCTCCGCACCACGTGCTCTCACCACTGGTGTCCCCCAGGGCTCAGTTCTAGGCCCTCTCCTATTCTCGCTATACACCAAGTCACTTGGCTCTGTCATATCCTCACATGGTTTCTCCTATCATTGCTATGCATATTCTAGTTTCTGGGCAGTAGTAATAACCAGATTAAATCGGGTACGTTTTTTTATCCGGCCGTGCAAATACTGCCCCCTACCCTAGAGAGGTTAACACTGTTTTGGTTGCTACATGATTCCATATGTGTTATTTCATAGTATTGATGTCTTCACTATTATTCTACAATGTAGAAAATAGTAAAAAATAACGAAAAACCCTTGATTAACAGGTGTGTCCAAACTTTTGACTGGTGCTGTGTAACTAAACAAAATGTATCATGTTGGCTGTATTTCTGTATTTTGGAAGTTATATATCTTGAAAACGTGATTGCAGGGGTGTCATGACATGAAAAACATTTTGAGACTATCTCAGCAATGGACTAATGAAACAAATACCAAAATAACGTTTTTGCGTGGAATTTTCCTTTAACTGATAGGCTAGTTGAAGGTCAATTTCACAGCCAGCCAGCCAACAGGGACGTTGCCAGGACCTGGCTTTCAGGGCTTTAGCTTTAGCCCCGAATGATTTTGGGTCATCCCCGAGTATGTAGCGCTGCTGGGATGGTGTAAAACAAAATGATCAACTGAATATGCCGCTTAGTTCATAGAGCTGTGGTTACTTGAAACTCCTGAAGTCATAAACACTTTATAATCAGCGGTATAGTGCTTCTGTTGGGCAGCGGAGCGATGCTTCGCCACTTCTCAGTATGGTGCTGTGTCTCACACGATCAGTTAATGATTCATTCGTTCTCTAGATAACAAAGCGAATATAATAGCATATATGATGTTAGGCTACTGTTAGACCAAAAACACCACGTAATTTCTTATGACAATTTAGGATGATTGTGCTGAAATGTAAAAAAAAACTCAACAGCGCGCGCCATAGGCTAAATATGCTTTGATTGAAACAAAATACAGGTGGCTCTGTTTAACTCCATCTGCTCTAACATTTGATTAAACATTAGTTAGGCTACTTAAATCATTTAACAAGATCAAAATGCATATTCCCAAATGGATTGGGATCAAATGATTGTCATGCAGATAGTTGGCATGCAAATGACTAGCATGCAGATGCAGATCCAGTAAAACGTTAATCATGTTCATTCACGATTGACAATGATGATGGCCTAATGTATAATAAGGTAGGCCTAATTTTTGGTTTTAGGATGAAAAAAAGAGAACATTTTCTTCGAGCCACTAGGTCTAAGTGTAGGCATATGCAATCGTGCAATTTGGATGAGGCATTGTATGTAGGCCTAAATTCTAAAATGATATTATACAATCGGCATACATGTAGGTAGTCTACCAACTTTAAATCAGAAAATAGTATGTAATAATCATTTTAAAAATTGTGCTCCGGTAGGCAAAATATATCATGACACCACTTGTTTGCCTATAATTAATGTAACACCAACACGCTGCTTTGAGCCAAGCATGCTACCTTGTCTTTTTGTTTTCACTGAATCTCAGTTTGGATATTAGATTACAATTAGGCTGGGAAATGTTAACTAAATTGGGTAAACATGAGAAAATACGTGATTAGATCGAAACACTTGTTCATTGACTTAATGAAATTATTCTACAGGCTGATATATTATTGTAACAGTCGGCCTAACTATGCAATAACCTCATATGGGTTTACTGACTACAATCCATTGACTTAATAATAAGAAGTGTTGATTATATGGCCTTGGAGAGAGCACAGTACATGGAAGGGGTGCTGGAAGTGCTGCAGATACATTTAAATACATTTGCCAAATGATATAATTAGCCTACTTTTGTCTGTATAGAAATTAATTCAATCATAGAAAATACTACACCAGAGAGCATAATTTAGCCACATAAGATCAGTAGCTTCTTTAAAAAAAATCTTTGTCGATTGTTTTTAGTTTTTTTGTCACATCAGGAGCGCATAGGCCGAGGCTACAGTCAGAACGCAGCTGATTGTTGAGTTGTGGCTGTCGATGTAGCTGTCAATGAACAGTTGGCAGTAGCTAAAAGGCCTTTCGCAATATAAATACAAAGATGAGTGAGTGCCACTGTAAAGTTGGTGGGCTATAATTCCAACTCATAGCGTATCCACTATGAGTTGATCCCTGAATGTTATGAACCTCTGGTGATGCCCCTGCCAGCCAGCCAGCATACACACACATAGAATATGCAATACACACACATGGATACCGGTACACACTCGTTACCCATGTTAATTACTGTGTTCTTACACCACCATGGCTTTTCTTTGCTTTTCCTCAATATAATATTTATTTACAATGTCATGCTAGTACTTGGCACATGGTGAATGAGTTTGTATACTGTTACAAAACATGGTTCCAATGGTTTTCAGCTGTCCCCATTGGTGAACCTGTTTTAGTTCCAGGTATAACCCTCTTGGGTGCCATGTATAACCTCTACCATGAACCATGAAGCAACAAGTGTTATTTAGATGGCTCTCCTATGGGGACAGTCGAATAACCCTTTTATAGAGATCCTCGTTTTTTCTAAGTGTATAGGCAGAGAGAAATCTGATAAGAAACTCAGATCAAAGTTCCTAAGTTAGTTTTTGTAGTTGATTTGATCTTCACTAGGGAATATGCAAGATCCCAATACGACCAAATGGCATCAGGACTCACACTCCGAGTGAGCAACAGCCTATTTCCATTGGTAGGTGATATTACCTTCAGTGCGCACTTCTCCCCCGTCTTCTTATTTGTGCATTCCAGAACCTTCCCATTGATCCCAAACCCAAGGACCTGACTAGATATCTTATAATCGTCTGTCACCGCGTTACGCTTTATCTCCAATTTGGGGAACACGGGCAAGGGGAAGTGCGTGGAATCCGTGTCTTGTGCCGTATGCACTGCGCTGTCAGTGGGGGCTGGCTGGGTTGGAGGTTCTGATGGGAGGTCTGGTTCTGGCTCAGCCTTCGGCAGTTCCGAAGGTTTCTCCATACCAATACCATTTTGTAGCATGGTCTCACAGATGCTGTGTCTCTGTGAGTGGTCCCCCAGGATGAAAAAAACGACCTCAATAGGCTAATATGATTCGTAAGTGATATGACGCGCTTGTCCGTAATTTACGCCAAGCAGAAATGACTCCCAGACACTGCAAAGGACGCGCATTCGGTAGTCACTTTCTCTTGGCCAGTTCCTGTGTGCCTTGGGATGTTTAAAACAATAGTCCCACTATTAAAAAAGTTTGATACTAAAAGTTTTCTATAATTTAAAAATGAAATGGAAAAATATTGATATTCTTCAACCAATTATTCAATTCAAGTTCAATTCAATAATCCTGTATATCCACGGTGTTTTTTCTCAAAAACATGTCCACATCTGAGTTGGCTATAGTAGAATGACTTCGGTTAAGCTGGCCTCGTCACTTTCCAACGTCCTTTCGTTACATTCACATGGGCTACTGACTGAGGAGCTTGCGTAATACTCTCTACTCAAGTCATATTTCTCTAGCGGCTGTCTTTTAAAGGAGCAGTACAGTTGACAAATAACCGGTAGTCGGTATAGGGTTGAGTTGAATGGAATCAAATAAAAATGTTTCCCCTGAAGACTAACAACAAGTATTGTCATGTAGTGTATGTGTTCCTGTGAGTACCTTGGCCTGCCACATGTCAGGTACTTTTTTGATGAACAAGCTGTTGGCCATAAGCACCAGTTCTGATGACACGACCGCTAACAAGCCATTATACCTGAGAGAGAAGGGTGGATGGATGACAATTAAAGAGAGATACTAAGGAGAATGGTGAATATGGGGCAGCAGGTAGCCTAGCGGTTAGAACTTTGAGCCAGTAACCAAAAGGTCGCTCGTTTGAATAACCGGGCCAAAAAGCTACAATTTGTCAATGTGCCCTTGAGCAAGGCACTTAACCCCAATTTGTTCCAGGGGCGCCGTACTACTGTGGCTGACCCCGTAAAACAACACACTTCACTACACCTATCATGAGAAAAAAGATAATATAACTATAGAAGAGCTCTCTGATATGGAGGATTGGGATGGTAACTGGAACTGGCTTGAGGTTCATGGTGGGAGAAGAAGATGTGGCACTGACAAGATGTTAGGGACTTCGGCAGTGATTTATGACAGGGCTAGGTGACCTGATGACCTCCTGGACTCCTCATACAGGACTGGGTACTTAGTCATCACATCCTGAAAACTGATAGGGGACAAACAAGATGCATTACCAGCCCAGCCTTAATTCGTTCAAACTTACAACACACAATAACTCAACACCCCTATCCCCCCCGTGGCGGGCTGGTGGGGCCGTGACCTTGTTTTGGGATATGTACCGAACTGATTAGTTAAGGTATGTTAGCATGTCAACAGAATGGTATCCTGAGCATTTCCTATGAGCTGTTGTTAACAAGAAGAATGCAACAAATGTTCTCTGTTAAGCTTCAACTCAAATCTGTTGGTCTTTGCAAAGTCTAACATCTAAAACAGACTACAGTAAGAGCTATATAAGCATCAAATATAAGTAAGACAAGTTCAAAACCGGTTTCTTGCTGGGGTAGAGTTTCAGTGAGAGAGGACACACACACACACACACACACACACACACACACACACACACACACACACACACACACACACACACACACACACACACACACACACACACACACAACATAAATAAGGACTTTCTGAACCATAGAAAAATGCATACTCTTGCTAGAGGTATTTGTTTCAGCTGATAGTTCAAATGTATGTAATAAGAATTACATTTCAATGACAATAGGAACCAATTTGGAATATGTGCAGTGTGTGTCAGACAGAGGACAAGGACGTGTAAAGCGTTACAGGGAGAGAAGAGAGATATGTTTCAGGACTGTAGACAGGAGAGAAGTGTATGAATAGTGGACAGTGGAGAATAGCTAGCACAAAAGGACCAGAGATAAAAGGGTAGGACATGAGAGTAGGCAAAAGAGAAAGAAGGAGAGGTGAGATGAAAAGAGAAATACCAAAGGAAAAGCGGGAAGAAAAGAGAAAAAGAGAGTGTCTTCCACACCTTGTCCTGGTACTCCTCCAGGAACATCTTGATCTGGCTGATACAGATGCACAGGTCACCGTCAATGACCTCATCTGGGATGTTCAACCCCAGTGGGCTGAATTTCCTGAGCTCAATGGCATTCCCGTGGAACAGGCAGAGACAGGAGCAGGGACGCTCTGCAGCCTGGATAGGAGAGAAGAGGAGGAGCAGGGGACAGTGTTAGGTGAGGTGTCTGGATATGATGTTTTTCACTTGAATTACACAGTATAGTATGGAAGTGGGAGGAGCCAGACCTTGATGCAGGTAGTGATGAAGTCATCATTCAGGCTCAGGGAGGTCTTCACAGGTTAGCCTTGATGCCTCTGGGAGGCTCTATGGTAATCTTATAGCCATTCTGGAGGATAGACACTGGGAACTTGCTGCTGGGCAGGCTGGTGAGCCACATAGGAAAATCCCAGTGTACCTGAAGAGGTGTTGGCAGGTTTAAGAGTGACAAAGGTTCTTACATCTTGCTTTACTGGAGGAACAAAACATTATGAGCACCTGTTCTTTCCATGAAATACAGTACCAGTCAAAAGTTTTAGAATACCAACTCATTCAAGGTTTTTTTTTACTATTTTCTACATTATAGAATAATAGTGAAGACATCAAAACTATGAAATAACACATATGGAATCATGTAGTAACCAAAAAAATGTGAAACAAATCAAAATATATTTTATATTTACAATTATTAAAATAGCCACCCTTTGCCTTCATGACAGCTGTCTCACAAAGACACAGAGGTTGGAACCAAAAATCTAACATTTGGACTCATTAGACCAAAAGACAATTTTCCACCGGTCTAATGTCCATTGCTTGTGTTTCTTGGCCCAAGCAAGTCTCTTCTTCTTATTGGAGTCCTTTAGCCGTGGTTTCTTTGCACCAATTCGACCATGAAGGCCTGATTCACACAGTCTCCTCTGAACAGTGGATGTTGAGATGTGTCTTTTATTTGAACTTATTTGGGCTACAATTTCTGAGGCTGGTAACTCAAATGAACTTCACCTCTGTTGCAGAGGTAACTCTAGGTCTTCCTTTCCTGTGGCGGTCCTCATGAGCCAGTTTATCATAACATTTGATGTTGTTTTTTTCTCTCAAATTTCTTGAAATTTTCCGTATTGACTGACCTTCATGTCTTAAAGTAATGATGGACTGTCGTTTCTCTTTGCTTATTTGAGCTGTTCTTGCCATAATATGGACTTGGTATTTTACCAAATAGGGTTATCTTCTGTATACCAACGCTACCGTGTCACAACACAACTGATTGGCTCAAATGTATTAAGAAGGAAAGAAATTCCACAAATTAACTTTTAACAAGGCACACCTGTTAATTGAAATGCATTCCAGGTGACTACATCATGAAGCTGGTTAAGAGCATGCCAAGAGTGTGCAAAGCTGTCATCAAGGCAAAGGGTGGCTACTTCGAAGAACCTCAAATATAAAATATATTTCGATTTTTCTAAACACTTTTTTGGTTACTACATGATTCCATATGTGTTATTTCATAGTTTTGATCTCTTCACTATTATTCTACAATGTAGAAAATTGAAAAAATTAAATAAATACAAACACTTGAATGAGTAGGTGTGTCCAAACTTTTGACTGGTGCTGTATATCTCCAGCTTTGTGTGTGTGTGTGTGTTCTTATAGGTGAGCCCACCTTATCTGGGTCAATGTTGTCAATCAGTTTCTCCACGAAGGGCAACCAGCTGGGTGCCAGGTGGCAATTCTGGAAGAAGAACCACTTGCCCCTCTCCATGGCACTGTGTATCATGGCCCTGGGACCCTGACGCACAACCACAGGACCAGTTACACAGCGGTCTCAGATGATACCAACATGGACAGGCTTAGGTTCAACCCTCATGACTCTGAGCCTGGGCCTAGCTCTTTCTCAGTTATTTCTCAGACTGGCTTGCACTCTTAGTGATGGTGAACGTAGCATTTCTTTAGTAGGGGATACAGGAGACAGAGTAGTCCTCTGGCTAGAAATAGACTGTTAATTAGCACTGAGGTGGGGAGACTAAGCTATTCTTAGCATAACAAATGAGAGTTCTCATTGAGAGGACTGATTTATAGTGGGCTGTCCCTTGGGTGTGAATAGTGAATTTTCCCAGGCATTCCCCAGGCCCTGCTGACCTGCTCCTGGCCCAGGGAGATGGCACTCATCTTGTAGAACTTCATGACGTCAGCATATTTAAGAGGTCAGAGGCTGGGTCAGTACCAGGGTAGAGGCAGACCTATCTGAAGCCTGAGGGAGAGATGGAAGTAAGGAAAGAGGGAGGGCGGTAGCGAGGGAGGAATGGAGGAAGGAGAGAGGTACAGTACAGAAGGGTGTTTGAGAAACATCAAATAAACAATGAGGTGAGCTACATTGGGGAAAAAAATCTGATGAGCTCTGCAGTGATTGTAAATATTTAAACCAAATGGCTTTAGAATAAACCTGGTAGCAAAGTGTTTACACTGAGATGGATACAGGCCAAACCAAATATAAACCATAGATGGCATCGACAGTGGCAATGAGGAAAATGCAACTTCGATGTCTTCACTGTCCGGAAAGGCAAATGTGAAACAGTGCTGGTACACCACCTGTGGCTTTATGAAGCGCTGACCCAGCTGAGCAGACACAAAGACCTGCAGGTTGTGAGTCATGTTATCAGCCCTCAGGCAGTGAAGGATCAACAGCTTCTGGAAAGAGTTCAGTTGGGTGTTCATTCCCCTGGGACCTGCTCCCAACACATATGTGTGTGTGTGTATGTGTGTGTGTGTGTGTGTGTGTTTGTATTTAGCTGTGACCCTCACAGATTTACACACCTGGACAAACAACTCAGGTTTCTGCTGGTGCTGGATCCATGTTTGTGTAAAGGACATCACACTGCTTTGCTTAGCGAGTACCACTTCCTCCTGATTCAGCCCGTACCTAGCGTGAACTTAGGACCTCTGCCTTGCTAGCACACGTGACCAGCCTCCTGAAGTTTCACACATCCATGTGCTACACTTGTCCCTCTTAACCAGGTTGTGCAGGTCAGACGGAGTCCAGAAGGTGGCTACTGAGCAACATAATACAGAATAAATAAATTGTTATTGGCAGAATATACCAATACATATTTACACATACACAAATGTAAAGTAGCTGATGTATTTCAGTGTTATGTTCATTATCCAACAGAGGCCCTGGGTAACAGTTTCCCAGTTAGGAGTGTTGGACTCATTGCACACTTGGCGCACAGCTCTAGACGCTGTGTTCACAACAACTGGGAACTCGGAAATCTCCAACTTTAACGACAGGCCGGATTTATAATGGGGAAACATGGTCATGGCTAGAAGGGTAATACAGTTTTTGTCAAATTAACATCAGATTAGACGTTTCGTAGCAGGTTAGGAGAACCCTACGCAGCAGGTTAGGAGAATTAGGTTAAGGTTAGGAAAAAAGTTAGGGTTAAAATGCTAAACATTTGAACTTTTGACGTTAATATGACAAAAGCTTGATCCTTTCTAGCATGACCGGAAACAAGCGTATGTATGGCGTGCTCCAA
The DNA here is from genome assembly GCF_901001165.1 of Salmo trutta. Taxonomy (NCBI): domain Eukaryota; kingdom Metazoa; phylum Chordata; class Actinopteri; order Salmoniformes; family Salmonidae; genus Salmo; species Salmo trutta. The sequence continues at coordinate 43,868,937 of NC_042972.1, forward strand.
GTTGACAAATCTCTATATTTTTGTGTGTTTTCAGAAATGGTGCATGCAGATGTTTAGTGTTACACTTAGGAAACGGCTATAAATGAGGCTATAAATGAGGCCCAGGGTACTTTCTGACGTGGGGGGAGTTTGCTCCTCTGTTGCAGTGGGGGTAACTTGTGTTCTGCAGGTTTGCTTGGGGTATGTGGCAAAAATAGTCTACACCAAACCCATGGGGATGGTTTTGGTGCACTTGCTTTTCTTCCATCTTCAGACACATCTGTAGATATCTGCCTTACAAAATAAGCATCCAAAGTTAGTAGGTAGCTAGCTAAGCATTCCAGCACTGGAGGGGGTGGAGAAACAAGTGCTATCTGGTTAGTAGAGACCCTACTGAATATTCCCACCCCACTTTAGCTGAGACAGGTACAAAGGTTTTCTACAAGCCAATATGTATCTAATGTACAGCAGTTTAGGCTCCTCAGAGGAAGGGGAGGACCATCCTCAGTGAATTTCATACAAATAAAAATAGTGAAACAAAAAAAAAGTAATAATTTTTAGATAGAACTATACTAAATATATTCACGTCACTAAATAATTGATTAAAACACAGATTTGCAATGAAGGTCTACAGTAGCCTCAACAGCACTCTGTAGGGTAGCACCATGTTGTAGCCGGTGGACAGCTAGTTTCCGTCCTCCTTTGGGTACATTGACTTCAATACAAAACCTAGGAGGCTCATGGTTCTCACCCCGTTCCATAGACTTACTCAGAATTTAAGACAACGTCCAGAGGACGTCTTCCAACCTATCAGAGCTCTTGCAGCATGAACATACATGTTGTCCACCCAATCAAAGGATCAGACAATGAATCTAGTACCCAATGTGGTGAGTAGTTGATTCATTAGAAAGAGAAAAATAGAGTTTTGAAAAAATGTATTTAGGAGAAGCAAGAAAGAGAAAGACAGCTAGCTATATTTCATTGTATTTTTCACTTAGCTAGCGAATGCAGCTAGCTAGTTTAGCCTACTCAAACAGAGAGGGGTGCTATGTTAGCTAGCTGGATATGGCTATCCAACACTGGAACTCTTCCAAGTCAAGGTAAGATTTAGGTTTTAATTAATGTATTGCAACCAGGGTTCGCCGGGGGTAACTGCTAAACTGCTTGCTGACTGTACACTGTACTTCATGATTGTAGCAGTTTACTAATGCGTTAGTTCTAGTAGCTATGTTGACTATGATGTTAGCTAATATGGTGACAACAATGTAGGCTGTGTGTAGCGGTTAGCAGTTAGTGGTTATGATATGAAAGTTTGGCTTGGAACATTTTTTTTCGCCTGGTCACAGACAACTGATGTGTTGTGCACTGAAGTCCACAAACGAAGGTAACAGGTAAGAGGAGGAGAGCGCATAGATGCATGAAGGAATTTTACAATGAGCAAAACTATCATGCTGTTTCTATGTAGCTGCTATGAATGTGAACTGTGTTTGCGTGTGATCATTCTGCCGATTCTGTTGAAAAACGTTTCTTAAACGGAAGCAAACAGAACGAACAAAACGATGAATTAGTCCAATTAGTCCAATGCTGATTAAATCCAATAGAAACTCTTGTTTGCAACTGTTGGACTAATGGTTACACCCTAGATCAGCTAGATGCAGGCGAGAGTACGTGTGCAAGGCGGTATTGAATGTGTCCCTGTCTGTAACCAATTTTTCTCTCGTTGTAAACTTTCATTCATAGGCTAGGATATATACAAAACAAAAATATGAACGCAACATGTAAAGTAATGGTCCCATGTTTCATTCCATATGCACAAAACACTTATTTCTCTCAAATTTTGTGCAGAACTTTGTTTACATCCCTGTTAGTGAGCATTTCTCCTTTGTCAAGATAATCCATCCACCAGACAGGTGTGGCATATCAAGAAGCTGATTCAACAGCATGATCATTACACAGGTGCACCTTGTGCTGGGGACAATAAAAGGCCACTCTAAAATGTGCAGTCACACAACACAATGCCACAAAAGTTGAGGGAGCGTGCAATTGGCATGCTGACTGCAGGAACATCCACCAGAGCTGTTTCCAGATAATTTAATGTTCATTTCTCTACCATAAGCCACCTCCAATGTCATTTTAGAGAATTTGGCAGTAAGTCCAACTGGCCTCACAACCGCAGACCAGGTGTAACCACGCCAGCCCAGGACCTCCACACCCGGCTTCTTCATCTGCAGGATCTTCTGAGACCAGCCACCCGGACAGCTGAGGAAACTGAGGAGTATTTCTGTCTGTAATAAAGCCCTTTAGTGGGGAAAAACATATTCAGATTGCCTCGGCCTTGCTCCCCACCCATGGCGGTGCCACTGCCCAGTCATGGGAAATGCATAGATTAGGGAATAATACATTTATTTAAATTGACTGATTTCCATATATGAACTGTAACTTAGTAAAATTGTTGAAATTTGTTCCATGTTGTGGTTATATTTTTGCTCAGTATAAGATCCTCATCATGGGTATATGGAAAATTTGAGTATCATGTAGTAGCCTAAACCTATCAAAGTAACATTGAGCTGGGCGAATGGAATATGAATAAAAGTCATCCAATACGCTGTAATAGAAATAAGGCCATGCATATAAAAACATTTGTCCTCCCTCATCTAATAAATGTCACCGACTGCCACTGATGTACAGTCTATTACAGTGAATTGCATTGGGGGCTATGGAGGGGACGGAGTGAAAAGCCAGCAGCTGGCCATGCGACACAGTTCTCCTCCAAAACTAACCATATTTGGTTAGAAGAGACCCTACTGTGTATTTCCACCCCACTTTAGCTGAGACAGGTAAAACGTTTTTTCTCTACAGCCCAATATTCTCAACATACCAATATTCTCAACATACCAGTGTCAACATTACATTTTTTATTATTGGTCTTAAAAAGTATTCATCTGTTTTCATAAATTACTCAATGTGTTTTCTTGTTGGCACAAATAAAAGTGGTCATTGATTAAAAGTCAATATCATTTGAATGAATTATCCAGATTTTAATGTTTTGAAAAGTGGCCTTTTATTTTGAAGGTTGCGTCATTACCATACCACTGTGGCGTCATCGTGTTTGCTGCTAGCAGAATACAAGTTGAATGCCCGCCATTGACCACAGGCTACTAAATTGACATCGTTCGCTAATGTTGCTGGCTGGCGAAACAATTTAGGCGACATGATAAATAAGTACTGATAGAGTTTGACACTTGCTAAATGGCTGTAACTTACATTTTCAAGAACATTACATCTAGGGGATACCATGAGTTTTAAGATATAAAACTTGCAAACTGTTGTTGACTTCAAATCTCCTTTTCTTTTCCAAGTGTTCTACTCCGCTAGCCAGCACCTCGCCTAAACATGTGTGCGTTTCTTTCGCTTCCAGGTTAACTTAAAATTCACCTTCAACTTCCATCCTCTATGTACTGAAATCTCTTGTTTCTAAGTGCGCTACTGGAGGACGCGGCAACAGTTGTGTTCTCCTATCAAACAGCTGGGGGTGCCAGAGCTTGTGTGATGATGATTTACTGCAGGAGCGAGTAGCTAAATGCACATTCACATTGGAAGAAATTAACACAAGTGAAAGTGGGATGCCTTGTCAGCTGTACAACCGAATGCATTCAACTGAAATGTGTCTTCGGCATTTAACCCAACCCCAGAGGTGCGGGGCTGCAGTAATCGACATCCATGTCATCAGTCGAAAGAACACTAGCATTTCTTTGTTATATTTAAGGAGATGAGAGAGAACTAAATGCTCATTTAGGACAATATTATTTACTACTCTCTGAGAGTATTGTAGGCCTAATACAGGGCTCTAGACAGAACATTCTATGTCAGCCTTTACTGTTTAGTGCTACCAAATGTACAGTACCAGTCAAAAGTTTGGACACACCTACTCATTCCAGGGTTTTTCTTTATTTTTATTATTTTCTACATTGTAGAATAATAGTGAAGACATCAAAACTATGAAATAACACATATGGAATCATGTAGTAACCGAAAAAGTGTTAAACAAGTCAAAATATATTTTATATTTGAGATTCTTCAAAGTAGCCACCCTTTGCCTTGATGACAGCTTTGCACATTCTTGGCATTCTCTCAACCAGCTTAATGAGGTGGTCACCTGGAATGCATTTCAATTAACAGGTGTGCCTTGTTAAAAGTTAATTTGTGGAATTTCTTTCCTTAATGCGTTTGAGCCAATCAGTTGTGTTGTGACAAGGTAGGGGTGGTATACAGAAGATAGCCCTATTTGGTAAAAGACCAAGTTCATATTATGACAAGAACATCTCAAATAAAAAAAGAGAAAGAACAGTCCATCATTACTTTACGACATGAAGGTCAGTCAATCCAGAAAAGTTAAAGAACGCAACAGGAACGGTACCGGATCACCAAGTCTAGGACCAAAAGGGTCCTTAACAGCTTCTACCACCAAGCCATAAGACTCCTGAACAATGAATCAAATGGCCACCGGACTATTTGAATTGACCCCCCCCACCTCCATTTGTTTTGTACACTGCTGCTTCTCACTGTTTATTATCTATGCAGTCACTTCACCCCTACCTACATGTACAAATTACCTTGACTAACCTGTACCCCAGCACATTACCTCGGTACCGGTACCCCCTGTATATAGCCTCGTTATTTTTATTTTATTGTGTTACTTTTCATAATTTTTTTACTTTAGTTTATTTAGTAAATATTTTCTTAACTCTTTCTTGAACTGCATTGTTGGTTAAGGGCTTGTAAGTAAGCATTTCACGGTATGGTACACCTGTTGTATTTGGCGCAGGTGACAAATACAATTTGATTTGTTATAGTGACAATCATCATACTGTAACTTCTGACAGCATTGACTCTTCTACAACGTGTCTATTGAATGATCTCCATGAATGATCTCAATGAGGGAATAACCCACATCTGATAACTTTATCAGAGCCCTCGGCTGTTTGATGCTGACAACCTTTCATTAGCAGATGCTGATCATGCTCAGGAGATCAATGAGAAGGATTATTCAGAGGGATCCAAAGAAAACCATATTAGCCCCCAGAGTCTCTGATGGGGTGGTGGTCCTCAAACATGGCTGCCTGCCAGGGTTGGCGGGCGGCCCTGTGGTCAAAGCTGAAGCTAGAATCCACCACTGTCGGCTTTGTCTGACAGATGTGTAGTTCGGAGCACTCGGTGTGTGGAGCTGATTAAAGTCTAACAAGCTTGTCATGGCTTTGATCCACCCAGCGGCCCTTCTCCCAGTCCCTCTCTCCCTGCAGTCCAGCGCCGCAGCAGCCATCCCCATATTAACCAGCTGGCTTACCATCAACCACGATGCCCCCTTCTCTTGCATCTTTCGCCCAGGCTCTCTCCTTGGCTTCCACCCTGTCTGCTTTATTCCGCCTATCTCCTTCTTTTACAGCTCTGGGCTGTAGTGGGGGTCATTCCTGCATGAATGTGACTCCCATTTTACAGTAATGAGAGCAGCATGTGCCGCTGCTAACTTTAGCTCCTCCTGATGACCAGATGTTGGCTGGTGTGATCAAACACTGCCGACTCCCCCCTCAGCAGTGTCACATTGTTGGGGGAACCATAAGAACTGAGTGGTCTCAGTTACACACATACCCACACCTTCTTTCCCTTATAAAACCTACATGCCAACTACAACTGTGGACACACCCTTGTGTGTGTGGATGCACATTATGCTAGCATGCATGTGTGTGTAGCAGGACATTAACAAAATGAGGCATGTGTTTTTGAGTTTCCCAGTTCTAAGTGTCATTCCTCTTGTAATCTTATAACATAGTATGCATGTTGTTTTAATGCATGTTGTTTTAAATTCAGACCTAAACGATGCTGTTTGTATTTCCAGTCAAGGGAACATTGTGGACAGTTTGTAGGCACCATTTGCATATAAAACCCTTCCATACTTACAGACTGAAGAGGAGGGGTTCTTTAGTACTAATCATAGAGATCCCTTATCTGGGGGGGGGGGGATGGGGGGGGGACTGATGGGAATACGTGTGAGCATACCACACCTGGACACACTTTAGAAAATGGTCACACCTTGGATTTTACGACAACTTAACTATTGCAACACATCATTCTCAAAGTATTTCTTGTCTTTATGAGGCGTGCACTCACAACAACAACAACAACAACAACAACAACAACAACACCAAATGCACTAGCTGAATGTCATATATGCTACTTAATAGATTCAATTGATACACCGTTAGGGAAGCAAATGTCACTAACACTGCAGTGTTTTATGGCTGTGGGTTTTAAGAAAGGCTGTCTTATAGAGTGTTGGTACTGACGACGGGCAGGTTGGTGAGGGGGTGTGAAATGTGACCTCCGTGCCTCCTGGGGGCATGAAGTGGTTGCCTTGGGTTGGGGCAGGTCACAGGTGGACGATTGGCATGCTCATAACCAGAGCATTTAATGGGTGGCAACGGGGCTTCTCCCAAACCTTGCACCTAGTTCCAAAACAGCTGCGTCTGGTTTCTCCTCTTCATTTGCCCCATTTCTCACTGTGACTTTTAGGGGGAACCAACGTCACGTTAAAGCTCAAAGATCAGAAGCATTCAGCGGAGATGGCTGAGTCACTGGCTTGCTCGCGCTCCCGCTCTCCAATGCCGCCTCTAGGGCGCATCACGTCATGCCATGCTTTTTTCGCTATACTCAACTTGAGTGGGTTGAGCCACTGAGGTGATCTACCGGTCCGGTTTTGTACCCCCTTGGGCTCGTGCGGTGGCTGAGATCTTTGTGGGCTATACTCTGCTTTGTCTCAGGTAGTAAGTTAGTGGTATATTGATTTCCCTTTGTTGGTGTGGGGGTTACACTTTGGCGAAGTTGGTCGGGTTATATCCTGCCCGGTTGGCCCCGTCCAACTTGGGAGTAACTTTGGATGGGGCCGCAGTGTCCTCCGACCCCCCCACCCCGCCCTGTCTCAGTCCGCAGTATCTATACTGCAATACCCTATGTGCCGAGGGGCTAAGTTCAGTCTGTCCTATTAGGTTACTGTGTGATCTCAAATTCTCCTGTCCTATGTGGTGTCCTGTGTGATCTTAGGTATGCTACCTATAATTCTCCTTACTCACTCTCTCTCACACTTCCTCTCTAGGTCTCCCCTCCCAGAGGACCTGAGCCCTAGGACCATGCCTCAGGACTACCTGGCCTAACGACTCCTGGCTGTCTGTTTCCAGTCCACCCGGACGTGCTGCCCATCCAGTTCTTCTGTTCTGCCTGCAGCTATGGAACCACATTGTCCCAGACCTGCTGTTTCGTCTCACTCACTCACTCACTCACTCACTCACTCACTCACTCACTCACTCACTCACTCACTCACTCACTCACTCACTGACTCACTCACTGACTCACCGACTCACCGACTCACCTGCTGTCTTGACCTCTGAATGCTCTGCTATGAAAAGCCAACTGACATTTACTCCTGAGGTGTTGAACTGTATACCCTAATGGGTACACGTTTTGAAGATTGATCTGGCCTAAATGGCCACGTACTCTAATAATCTCCACCCTGCACAGCCAGAAGAGGACTGGCCACCCCTCAGAGCCTGGTTCCTCTCTAGGTATCTTCCTAGGTTCCTACCTTTCTAGAGAGTTTTTCCTAGCCACTGTGCTTCTGCATTGTCTGCTCTTTGGGGTTTGGGGGTTTTAGGTTGGGTATCTGTATAGCACTTTGAGACAGCTGCTGATGTAAAAAGGGCTTTATAAAATGTATTTGATTGATTGAAAGCCGTCATTGATCCAAAGTTACTGAGTGTACTTTGTTTGTGTGTGTATTTGTATGCGTGTGTGTCTTAACTGTGGACATGCTAGATTTATTGATATGCACTCCAGTCTCTCTGTCCTATCTGACCTCTAACCCAGCACTCATGATGCTGGGAGACCTTGTGTCACTGTTGTCCACTACCCTTTATATGACATATCATTCTTTTTTTTCTTCACCTTTATTTAACCAGGTAGGCTAGTTGAGAACAAGTTCTCATTTGCAACTGTGACCTGGCCAAGATAAAGCAAAGCAGTGCGGCGCAAACAACAACACAGAGTTACACATGGAATAAACAAACGTACAGTCAATAACACAATAAGGAATAAAAAAGAGGGGAAAAAATATATATCTATATACAGTGTGTGCAAATGAGGTAAGATTAGGGAGGTAAGGCCAGCCATAGTGGCGAAGTGATTACATTTTTGCAATTTAAACACTGGATGGGCTATTTACACATGGTCTATGTACAGATGCAGTGATCTGTGAGCTGCTCTGACAGCTGATGCTTAAAGTTAGTGAGGGAGATATGAGTCTCCAGCTTCAGTGATTTTTGCAGTTCGTTCCAGTCATTGGCGGCAGAGAACTGTAAGGAAATGCGGCCAAATGAGGAATAGGCTTTGAGGATGACCAGTGAAATATACCTGCTGGACCGCATGCAACGGGTGGGTGCTGCTATGGTGACCAGTGAGCTGAGATAAGGCGGGGCTTTACCTAGCAAAGACTTATAGATGACCTGGAGCCAGTGGGTTTGGCGACGAATATGAAGCGAGAGCCAGCTAATGAGAGCATACAGGTCGCAGTGGTGGGTAGTATATGGGCTTTGGCGACAAAACGGGTGGCACTGTGATAGCAAACTGGATGCAATCTGAGTAGAGTGTTGGAGGCTATTTTATAAATGACATCGCTGAAGTCAAGGATCGGTAGGATAGTCAGTTTTACGAGGGTATGTTTGGCAGCAATGGTGAAGGATGCTTTGTTGCGAAATAGGAAGCTGATTCTAGATTTGATTTTGGATTGGAGATGCTTAATGTGAGTCTAGAAGGAGAGTTTACAGTCTAACCAGACACCTAGGTATTTGTAATTGTCCACATATTCTAAGTCAGAACCATCCAAAGTAGTGATGCTGGACGTGCGGGCAGGTGCGGGCAGGTGCGGGCAGCGATCGGTTGAAGAGCATGCATTTAGTTTTACTTGCATTTAAGAGCAGTTGGAGGCCACGGAAGGAGTGTTGTATGGCGTTGAAGCTCGTCTGGAGGTTAGTTAACACAGTGTCCAAAGAAGGGCCAGATGTACACAGAATGGTGTCATCTGCGTAGAGGTAGATCAGATAATCACCCGCAGCAAGAGCGACATCATTGATATATACAGAGAAAAGAGTCGGCCCGAGAATTGAACCCTGTGGCACCCCCATAGAGACTGCCAGAGGTCCGGACAACAGCCCCTCTGATTTGACACACTGAACTCTGTCTGAGAAGTAGTTGGTGAACCAGGTAAGGCAGTCGTTTGAGAACCCAAGGCTGTTGAGTCTGCCGATAAGAATGTGGTGATTGACAGAGTCGATAGCCTTGGCCAGTTCAATGAATACGGCTGCACAGTATTGTCTTTTATCGATGGAGGTTATGATATCATTTAGGACCTTGAGCGTGGCTGAGGTGCACCCATGACCAGCTCGGAAACCAGATTGCATAGCGGAGAAGGTATGGTGGGATTCAAAATGGTTGGTGATCTATTTGTTAACTTGGCTTTTAAAGACCTTAGGCAGGGTAGAATAGATATAGATCTGTAACAGTTTGGGTCTAGTGTCTCCCCCTTCGAAGAGGGGGATGACTGCAGCAGCTTTCCAATCTTTGGGGATCTCAGACGATACGAAAGATGTTGAACAGGCTAGTAACAGGGGTTGCAACAATCACGGCGGATAATTTTAGAAAGAGAGGGTCCAGGTTGTCTAGCCCAGCTGATTTTTAGGGAGCGTTTGACAGTGATGAGGAGTGGTCATTTGACCGCAGACCCATTACGGACGCAGGCAATGAAGCAGTGATTGCTGAGATCCTGGTTGAAGACAGCAGAGGTGTATTTAGAGGGCAAGTTGGTCAGGATGATATCTATGAGGGTGCCCGTGTTTACAGATTTGGGGTTGTACCAGGTAGGTTCATTGATAATTTGTGTGAGATTGAGGGCATCTAGCTTAGATTGTAGGATGGCCAGTTTAGGTCACCTAACAGTACAAGCTCTGAAGATAGATGGGGGGCAATCAATTCACATATGGTGTCCAGGGCACAGCTGGGGGCAGTAGGTGGTCTATAACAAGTGGCAACGGTGAGAGACTTGTTTCTGGAAAGGTGGATTTTTAGAAGTAGAAGCTCGAATTGTTTGGGCACAGACCTGGATAGTATAACAGAACACTGCAGACTGTCTCTGCAGTAGATTGCAACTCCGCCCCCTTTGGCAGTTCTATCTTGTCGTAAAGTGTTATAGTTAGGGATGGAAATTTCAGGATTTTTGGTGGCCTTCCTAAGCCAGGATTCAGACAGGGCTAGGACATCCGGGTTGGCAGAGTGTGCTAAAGCAGGGAGTAAAACCAACTTAGGGAGGAGGCTTCTAATGTTAACATGCATGAAACCAAGGCTTTTACGGTCACAGAAATCAACAAATGAGAGCGCCTGGGGAATGGGAGTGGAGCTAGGCACTGCACGACCTGGATTAACCTCTACATCACCAGAGGAGCAGAGGAGGAGTAGAATAAGGTTACGGCTAAAGGCTATAAGGACTGGTCGTCTAGTGCGTTCGGAACAGAGTAAAAAGAACAGGTTTATGGGCGTGGAAGAATAGATTCGAGGCATAATGTACAGACAAGGGTACGGTAGGATGTGAATACAGTGGAGGTAAACCTAGGCATTGCGTGCCGATGAGAGAGGTTTTGTCTCTAGAGATATCATTTAGACCAGGTGAGGTCACCGCATGTGTGGGAGGGTCCAGGCCAATTGGCAAAACAGGTATTGTAGCCCAAGAAATTGGCTGATGGTCCTCTTCAGCTAGCAGTCCGATATGCTCTAGACAGCTAGCGGGCCACGGCTAGCAGGCTAGCGGATGGGCCTTCAGGGGACGTCGCAACGGAGGAGCCTGTTGACACCCCTCGGGTGGATTATGTCGGTTGACCAGTCGTGGTGGAATCGGCGGGGCTCCATGTCGGCAGTAAAAGGGGTCCAGGCCAATTGGAAAAATATGTATTGTAGCCCAAGGAGTGGCTGATGGACCTCTTAAGCTAGCCGGGGGCTGGGCCTAGCACAAGGCTAGTTCCAGGCTCACTGGTGCTTGCTTCGGGACAGAGACGTTAGCCAGGGGGGTAGCCACTTGGATAGTGGACCATAATGGACCAGACCATGCATAATCATTAATATCCTGGATATCCTATAGTCATTGGAACAAAAACTCATTGCTCTGAGAGGCCAGGGTAAGAGAGTGTATCTAAATAGATGTGTGTTTGTGTACAAATGTATGCATAAGTCAATGTGTGCACTGTAGGCATAGTGTTTGTTAGCATGTGTGGGCAGAAAAAGTAAATCATGCTCAATCAGGCTCAGAATAGACAGCTCAGAATATGTTTGTGTTTGGAAACATGGCTATGTGTGTGTGAGAGAGTCCGTGCATGTACTATGTAGTAGGCATGTACACTGAACAAAAATATAAACTCAACATGCAACAATTTCAAAGATTTTACTGAGTTACAGTTCATAGAAGGAAATCAGTCAATTGAAATGAATTCATTAGGCCCTAATCTATGGATTTCACATGACTGGGAATACAGATATGCATCTGTTGGTCACAGATAACTTCAAAGGAAAAAAGTATGGGCGTGGATCAGAAAACCAGTCAGTATCTGGTATGACCACCATTTGCCTCATGCAGCTCGACACATCTCCTTCGCATAGAGTTGATCAGGCTGTTGATTGTGGCCTGTGGAATGTCCCACTCCTCTTCAATGACTGTGCAAAGTTGCTGGATATTTGCGGGAACTGGAACTCGCTGTTGTAAATGTCGATCCAGAGCATCCCAAACATGCTCAATGGGTGACGTCTGGTGAGTATGCAGGCCATGGAAGAACTGGGCCATTTTCAGCTTCCAGGAATTGTGTACAGATCCATTCGACATGGGGCCGTGCATTATCATGCTGAAACATGAGGGGATGGAGGCGGATGAATGGCATGACAATGGACCTCAGGATCTCGTCATGGTATCTCTGTGCTTTCAAGTTTCCATCGATAAAATGCGATTGTGTTCGATATTCCGTAGCTTATGCCTTCCCATTCCATAACCCCACCACCATCATGGGGCACTCAGCAAACTGCTCGCTCTCACGACTGCCCGATACAGTTGAAACCGGGATTCATCCGTGAAGAGCACACTTCTCCAGCGTGCCAGTAGCCATCGAAGATGAGGATTTGCCCACTGAAGTCGGTTATGACGCCGAACTGCAGTCCGGTCAAGACCCTGGTGAGGACAACAAGCACACAGATGAGCTTCCCTGAGATGGTTTCTAACAGTTTGTGCAGAAATTCTTTGGTTGTGCAAACCCACAGTTTCCTCAGCTGTCCGGGTGACTGGCCTCCTAAGATTTCAAATTCTGCCAAATTCTCTAAAATGACGTTCGAAGTGGCAAAAGCTCTGGTGGACATTCCTGCAGTCAGCATGCCAATTGCACGCTCCCTCAAAACTTGAGACATCTGTGTCATTGTGTTGTGTGACAAAACTGCACATTTTAGAGTGGACTTCTATTGCCCCTAGCACAAGGTGCACCTGTGTAATGATCATGCTGTTTAATCAGCTTCTTGATATGCCACACCTGCCAGGTGGATGGATTATCTTGGCAAAGGAGAAATGCTCACTAACAGGGATGTAAACAAATGTGTGCAAAAAAAATTGAGAGAAATACGTTTCTTGTGCATATGGAACATTTATGGGATCTTGTATTTCAGCTCATGAAACATGGGACCAACACTTTACATGTTGCGTTTATATTTTTGTTCAGTATATGTTTGTTAACGTGGCTGTGAAGATCAGCAGTGCTTCAGCTGCATTCGTAAAATAAATAAGTCTGCCAATCAACATAAACCTCTTCAATCAAAACCTCTCTTCTTAAAAATTCCAGTCATTCTTTCTTCTTGTGAATTAACACACACACACACACACACACACACACACACACACACACACACACACACACACACACACACACACACACACACACACACACACACACACACACACACACACACACACACACACACACACACACACAGACACACAGACACACACACACAGAGAGAGAGAGAGAGAGAGAGAGAGAGTGCAGTATTACTTTGGTAGTATGCCTAAGTGTTCCACATGAGCCCTAGTCTGTCATCCTGCCTCATCCATCCTCAATCAGTCACTGGCTTGACAGCTTCATCTGTGTCATTCATTCTCTCAGATAAAAGAACCTCACTGAAATTTCCATCCATTACACCCACACGTAAAGACAAACATACATGTAGAGTATACACACAGATAGATGCAAACAGACACACACATAAATGTGGACATAGATAAGCGAGCAAACACTGAATTCAGATATGTGATGCAGGCATCCCCAGGGAAGAGCATTTCATTGAAATTGCATCTTCACGGAACAGAGGAACAGAGGAAGCACTTGCAAGAGGAGACAATGGACCACTATAAAACAAACCCTACCCACTGGGCACACACTGGTCGAATCAATGTTGTTTCCACGTCATTTCAATGAAATTACATTAAACCAATGTGGAATAGACATGGAACTGACATCTGTGCCCAATGGGTAAGGATGACAATTCCCTCTTTTATTGGACCTGAACTAGAACTTTGGAAATTAAACCAAACTTAACAAATCCACTTCAAACCAGGCCCGGCTGACATTATGTTAGGGTCAGATATGCAGAGAAACCGCATCTCTTGTTGTTGGTAAAGCCCACCTCAGTGAACTACCTCCCTGCCTGCCCTGACGTCCACTGGTTCAGGGTGTAGGGTTTCACTATGGTGCAGTGTTTCAAGTATCATAAGCTAGATGATAATGAATGCACATTAACCTTAGTGACCGACCTAGGCTCTTAGTGACACCACAGATAGAACTGTATTGACACCCCAAGAAAATATAACTTAGACCAAAGACAATACAGTATGAAGATATGCCAAACTCCAATAGAAATCCCTGATCACACTCGTAGTTGTAGGCGATGCCATGGCAACATTAGCTAGCATAGCTCATGCGCAGAAACGCATCATGTACAGGCCATCAAATGAAACCCAGCTAAGATCAAATGTTCCCACAACCTTCGAGACAGTTCCCTTAAGAGTCTCATTAGGCCATTAACTAACGTTTTCATAGGAATGTTCCCATGGTGTGCAAGGAATGTTTCCAAGAGACAATTCCTTAATGTCAAATAGAACTTACCAAGAACGTGGTTACCATGTTCTCAGAACAAGATATTAATGTTTAAGACATGTTTCATGGGAACATGGCAAAAACCTTGTGTCCAGTTTTCAGTGAGTTAGGAGAATATTCCATCAACGTCCCACCAAACATACACAGAACATGGTTGGAAATATTATTTATTACTCTTTTTATTACCATAATGTGCATAGATTTTTCTTTCCCGTATTTCTAGAACTTTGGCAACTAGCTTTGTGCCTTTTCAGGTTTGATGTGATGTTTCTGGACGAAGAGATCAATGCTGCCTTTGCAGAGTTTGCATTTGACTAAAATGTTGTTCTCTTGCTCCTCGATTAACTCAAAAATGGGACCATTTCCACAATGGTTGCCATGTTCTCAGAATATAAGATATTAATGTTCTAGACACGTTTCATGATAATGTTGCAAGAACATTCCTGTTTCCAGTTTTCTGAGGGTTAGGAGAATATTCCATCAATGTCCCACCAAACATACACAGAACATGGTCGCCATGTACTCAGAACATAAGATAATGTTCTAGACACGTTTCATGGGAACATTGCAAGAACATTTACTTTCACACACAGTGCTTTAACATAGTGTTTTCAATTGACATGTTGACACATGATTACATTGTGCATGTTAACTTACTGAGTAATTATTATGTCCTCTTCTGGGATTTAAACTCACAACCGCTTGGTTCATGATACTTGATTTTCCAGCTATGCCACCATGTCTGTGTTAGGTATCAGTAAATCTGACTATTCTCTCATCAGTGATTTGACTTACTTATCATTGATTTTATTTCAGCAATTGAAGGTCTTTCTGTATAGTTGTGTAAAGTTGGTGGGACATACAGTGCCTTGCGTTTTTCCTATTTTGTTGCATTACAACCTGTAATTTAAATTGATTTTTATTTGGATTTCATGTAATGAACAAAATAGTCCAAATTGGTGAAGTGAAATGAAAAAAACTGCTATGAAGCCCCTAAATAAGGTCTGGTGCAACCAATTACCTTCAGAAATCACATAATTAGTTAAATAAAGTCCACCTGTGTGGAATCTAACTGTCACATGATCTGTCACATGATCTCAGTATTTAATATACACTTGTTCTGAAAGGCCCCAGAGTCTGCAACACCACTAAGCAAAGGGCACTATCAAGACCAAGGAGCTCTCCAAACAGGTCAGGGACAAAGTTGTGGAGAAGTACAGATCAGGGTTGGATTATAAAAAAATATCAGAATCTTTGAACATCCCACAGAGCACAATGAAATCCATAAAAAAATTGAAAGAATATGGCAACACAACAAACCTGCCAAGAGAGGGCCGCCCACCAAAACTCACAGACCAGGCAAGGATTAGAGAGGTAACAAAGACACCAAAGATAACCCTGAAGGAGCTGCAAAGCTCCACAGCGGAGATTGGAGTATCTGTGCATAGGACCACTTTAAGCCATACACTCCACAGAGCTGGGCTTTACGGAAGTGGCCAGAAAAAAGCCATTTCTTAAAGAAAAAAATAAGCAAACACGTTTGCTGTTCGCCAAAAGCATGTGGGAGACTCCCCAAACACATGGAAGAAGGTATTTTGGTCAGATAAGACTAAAATTGAGCTTTGTGGCCATCAGGGAAAACACTATGTCTGGTGCAAACCCAACACCTCTCATCACCCCAAGAACACCATCCCCACAGTGAATCATGGTGGTGGCAGCATCATGCTGTGGGGATGTTTTTCCTCGGAAGGGACTGAGAAACTGGCCAGAATTGTAGGAAGGATGGATGGTGCTAAATACAGGGAAATTCTTGAGGGAAACCTGTTTCAGTCTTCTAGAGATTTGAGACTGGGACAGAGGTTCACCTTCCAGCAGGACAATGACCCTAGGCATACTGCTAAAGCAACACTCGAGTGGTTTAAGGGGAAACATTTAAAAATATTGGAATGGCCTAGTCAAAGCCCAGACATCAATCCAATTGAGAATCTGTGGTATGACTTAAAGATTGCTGTACACCAGTGGAACCGATCCAACTAGAAGGAGCTGGAGCAGTTTTGCCTTGAAGAATGGGCAAAAATCCCAGTGGGATCCCAGTAGCTGTGCCAAGCTTATAGAGACATAACCCAAGAGACTTGCAGCTGTAATTTCTGCAAAAGGTGGCTCTACAAAGTATTGACTTTGGGGGGGTGAATAGTTTTGTACGCTCAAGTTTTCCGTTTCTTTGTCTTATTTCTTCTTCAAAGTGTTAGGCATGTTGTGTAAATCAAATGATACAAACCCCCCAAAAATCCATTTTAATTCCAGGTTGTAAGGCAACAAATAGGAAAAATGCCAAGGGGTAAATACTTTCGTAAGCCACTGTATTAACCTGCTGTAATGATACTCCTGAATCACTTTGATCAATGAATTATTTTTTTAGTGTACTTTTAACAGAGCTGAGATGTACTTATTTAAGTTCATTCATCCTGTTGCTTACACCTATCTATCAAGTTGTTTCAGATTTACACAAGTGCCTAGGGAGGAGGGGTTATGGTTGCTTCTGGACAGGGCTTAACTATACTCGCCCAATAAGCACATGTCCCCAGAGACACCCCTTATTGGGAACGTGGTTAGGGACTTTGTCATTGATGCTGGTGACCTGGGTTCGTGACCCGCCAGGGGAGTCACCCTACTGTCACATTCTTAGCAGTTAATGTCATTATTGCTGTTTTTAATAGCATTTATCAGACATTTCAAAGGTTGATTTGGAAATGTGGTTAGAACACTTGGAAATATTATTTATGAATCTTCAGCTACTTAAGACATTCACTGGAATCTAGGTTTTGCCTTTTGATTTTGAGAAAATTAACAACTAAGGACAACATTTTGGACTTTTCCCATTGACTTGCTCAACCCCCAAATCCGGTCTGGTGTGTTGAATCTGTTTCGCAACACGTTCCTGGTTTGAAAACTCTGTGTTATGACCCTCTGCAGCACATATCTACTATGTTTCGATGGTTACCCATACCCACACAGAACTAAAACATTTCAACAGGATGATTGAACTCTGACCTCAGTGCTCACCTGAGCACAGCCCACAAAAACCATGGTCTTCACATGTCTCCGTTAGGCCAGGAGACATTACCATGTGGCCACCCACCCAGTCAGCTCAAGCCTATAGGCCTGACCACATTTTACTCTATGGATAGTCAACAGTAAAAATAATAAATAAGATGTTTTTGTAGCATATACCAGATAGGTGCAGTGAGATGTGTTGTACAGTAGAGATGAAAAAATGGGCACAGAGTGAACAGACTGAGCCATTTCCCCTCTTATCTTTATACTGATTATAGTATAGGGAAATGCAGTAACAAAGACTGACTGTTGAGTAATAGATGAATGAATGTACAAACAAGGGGGACAGACAAAACAAAGAAAGTCATTGACAGTGCCACTAACATGACAGGTAAAGAAAACAGCAGAGAAATTGATCCTTAGAAAGAGACATATGAGGAGACAGAAAGCGAGATGGAGACTGACACCCAGTCCCCCGACACATGGATGTATGACCTGCCTGCACAAACATTGATGATTATAGGGGCAGGGAGATCTCTGATTCTCTGACCCTGCGTTGGTGACCCCAGTCTCCATTAAGCCCCGTTAATTAAGAGAGCGAGCAGCAATTAGAGGTAGGGGCATTGGCCAGGTAGCTGACCTCTGGGACCCTGCCTGGCTGGTATTTGACTCCTCATTGCTAGGGGATGTGATGAACTGAGAGACATAGGACAAAATGTATCCAGGAACAAAAGGGACAAAAGAGCATGTACTCCATGTACCATTTCCCCGTTGACTGCTGTCAGAATGCTGTGTTTGCCGGTGAATTTTCTTTTTTGCTTTCTCTATCTTTTCACATTGTAAACAACAGTTTTATTGCCTGTGGGCTGGCACCACACTAGTCACTGCTTTTTCATTTTTCATAGTAAATTACTGACAAGTCAATTAACATTTCAATGTGTTCTGCATTTCAAGCTTAAATGAGCAGCCAAATATAGATGGCTATACGTGCAGCTTTAAACATAGTTTATAGCTCTCCTTCACATCCAGTTAAACTCTTTCAGCTGTCACCTCTGTGAGCTGAAATTAACCTAAATACAACACCATTCTGAGATCCAAACCATCATTGGATTTACAACAAAACTAGCAGAATTCTGAAGTAATGAATAAACAATCCCCATTTGCCATGCTAAACACATCCCAAAATATGACTGGTGTCATAATGTTTGTTAACATTGCAGTAACATCATCGCAACACCATCAATTCCGTTTGCAATGCATCCACTCTCCATTCTCATTCAATTACTTGATCTGAATCTTGGTTCTGTTTAAGAATTGCCACCAAACTTACTCAGTACTTAAGAAAATATAAATATGGAAATGATGAGAGGATATGTAAATATCAACACAAATCATCAAATTTGCACACAAAAAACAATTAAAGATAACACACACACACTATCTTACACTCTGTGAGAGAATCTGAATCTCTTTTTATTTCTTTTTTGTACAACATAAGCCATTCTAATAGTCTGTCAAAAAGATGACAGTCTTTTACAATGACACAATCATCCCGATTCTACATCTGTATGTCACTAACATTACCAGCGAACAGCTAATTCCTCATAAACAGGATTAATACAATCCCTCATAAAGACATTTTTGACACACGCTGCAGCTTTGGAGAGGGAACAAAGGAGAAACAATGAGATGATGAAGAGAAATCCGCTTTTCGCTGCCTAGCGGGCTGCCAGACTCTATAGTGGGTATTAGAGTGGAGGAGGATGAGAATGAAGTGAGATATTACAAGTTGGGTAGATGAAGAGAACACAATCTGAAAACAAATATTTGAAATGGTGAGATATAGTTAGATGGTAACCACTGAGAAAAGTATTGGCTGGGTAGGCCTACTTGGAATAAATAAGTTGGGGGAAATTAGTTGCGTTTGAAAACTCAAACTCATAATGAACCCACTGCACATCCACTTTGTCCACAGCTGCCACATAAAGACTTGCGTGCCATTTTATTACTTGATTGCCCTCCAATTATGTCTGAATTACATAACTCAATGATATGTCAGATATTGAAAATCATAGAGGCCTTCATGCACAGCCATTCTGTTTATATAAATGCCCTTATTATGCCATGTTGGTTCCAATTTGTGTTCACTGCCTGGAAATGCCATCAGTCTGGTCTGTAAATAGTTTGTATGGTATTAAAGTCGTTTATAGGAATCAATTCCAATTTTGTGGGTCTATTCAACAATTCTATGCTCCTAACATCTACAATGAGCCATACACCTGAAGAGACATTATGTTTATTCGATTTACAGTACTGAGCGTGTGTGCCACAGTGCCAGGAGCTAGGAATGTATCAATAAGTTCAGCAGTGGACTGTTCATTTCCTCACATGCATGTGGTTTAAAGGGAATTGTGTATACTTAACAAACATATAAAATGCAACATACAACAATTTTAATGATTTTACTGAGTTAGAGTTCATATAAGGAAATCAGTCAATTGAAATAAATAAATTAGGCCCTATCTATGGATTTCACATGACTGAGCAGGGGCACAATCATGGGTGGGCCTGGGAGGACATAGGCCCATCCACTTGGAAGCCAGGCCCACCCACTGGGGAGCCAGGCCCAGCCATCCAGAATGAGGTTTTTTTTTCCACAAAAAGGCTTTATTACAGACAGAAACACTCCTCAGTTTCATCAGCTGTTTGGGTGGCTGGTCTCCGGCAATCCCGCAGGTGAAGAACCCGGATGTGGATGTCCTGGGCTGGCGTAGTTACACGTGGTCTGCGGTTGTGAGGCCGGTTGGACGTACTGACAAATTCTCTCAAATGACATTGGTAGAGAAATTAACATTGCATTCTCTGGCAACAGCTCTGGTGGACATTCCTGCCGCCAGCATGCCAATTGCACGCTCCCTCAAAACTTAAGACATCTGTGTGCATTGTGCTCTGCACATTTAAGAGTGGCCTTTTATTGTTCCCCAGCACAAGGTGCATCTGTGTAATGATCATACTGTTTAATCAGCTTCATGATGTGCCACACCTGTCAGGTGGATGGATTATCTTGGTAAAGGAGAAATGCTCACTAACAGGGATGTAAACTAATTTGTGAACAACATTTGAGAGAAATAAGCTTTTTGTGCATATGGAACATTTCTGGGATCTTTAATTTCAGCTCATGAAACATGGGACCAACTTTACATGTTGTGTTTATATTTTTGTTCAGTATAGAAGCACTGTGGTATATCAACCCTCTGAAGGTCCTGTGTTTAATATTGTGCATCACTATCTTGTATTAGAAAGGATTCTTAGGCTAATACAAAGTCAGAGAAGCATGTGGTAGAGTGGATAGGGGATATATTCAACCATGCATAAAGTCCAGATAAGCTATTGTAGTAGGCTATCAAGCCCATCCCTCAAACTTGTCTGGTTCATAGTTTTACGTTTTATTAGTCTTGTGTACAGGACACATACTGTACACACACCGTCTAATGAAATGCTTAAGAAATCATTAAATATTGAATACGAACATAAAGTAAATGGCTCAGTGGAATAGAATAAACATTTAAGCATAAGTATAATACAGAAAGGGACAACTTATAGTCCAATATTTACACGTTTTGGGGAAGGGGTGTTTAAATTGTGCAGTATTTAGCAATAATAATAAGTCTGGTAGCAGCAGTTGTGATGTGTGTAGCATGAATGTATATACTGTGTGTGTGTGTGTGTGTGGGTGGGTGTGGGTGTGGGTGTGGGTGGGTGGATGAGTGGATGAGTGGATGTCTGTGTGGGTGTACGTGAGTGAGTGCATGTGTGCTAAGGAGAAGAGACTCAGAGCAGGTGGTCAGTCCAGTTCAAGTCTGCAGCAGTCTAATGGCTTGTACATAGAAACTGTCCCTGAGCCTGTTGGTATCAGACCTCATGCTCCGATACTGTCTGCCCGACGGTAAGGGAGTGAACAGCTCGTGGCTGGGGTGTGTGGGGTCCTTGATGCTGTGGGCCATTCTCAGGCACTGTTTTGAGTAGATTTCCTGGATGGGTGGGAGCATTGTCCCAGTGATGTACTGGGCTGTCTTCACCAGCCCTGGAGGGCGGAGCAATCCCCATACCAGGCTGTGTTCGTCTGGTCAGGATGTTCTCGATGGTGCAGTGGTGATAGGACCCGGGGTGGCATGCCGAATTTCTTCAACCACAGTAGGAAGTAGAGATGTTGTTGTGCTCTTTTGACAAGAGTGGTAGTATTGTTGGTCTGTGTCAAGTCCTCGGTGATGTGGACTGCGACAAACTTAAACCTGCTGACTCTCTCTACTGCAGTTCCTTTGATTTGGATCGGGGCATGTTCCCTCCTCTGCTTCCTGAAGTTAACAATCAACTCTTTTGTTTTTCAAAGTTGAGGGAGAGGTTGTTGTCCTGGCACCACAATGCCGGTTCACTTACCTCCTCCCTATAGGCTAACTCGTCATTGTTGGTTATCAGGCCTACAACCGTGGTGTCGTCAGCAAACTTGATGATGTAGTTGGTGTCGTGCAAAGCCACAGTCGTGGGTGAACAGGGAGTACAGCAGAGGGCTGTGGACACACCCCTGGGTGGCCCCTGTGTTAAGAGTCAGTGTGGAAGAGTTGTTGTTGCCAATCCTCACAGCCCGTGGTCTGCCCCTCAGGAAATCGATCCAGTTGCTGTAATTGGTGTCAAGCTTGGATGGAACAATAGTGTTGAATGCTGAGCTTCAGTCAATGAACAGCATTCTCATATAGGTGTTCCTCTTGTCCAGATGTGTTATGGCCGTGTGAATAACCTACTTACCTTGTACACGTCGCGTGCCACTGAGTAATCAAATGATGCAGCATATCATAGTGTGACAATGAGCTACCAAGCCATAAGAATTGAGTGCCCTTGGGTTATTTTCGTCAGTGGTTCAGGTTTCTTCAAACTGGGCATCAAAGAGAACTGTAATAAGGAATTACTGCGGCTGAAAAAAACAGGAGGAAAAAGTAGATAAACTAATTTCCTTCCCTGCCATTAAGGAGGCCCTGGTTTGTGTGCTGTAAGGCTGCTAGCTGGTATGCACTCTGCGGCTGGTTCACATTAACCATGTTCATGAGCCCTTGCAAATAAGCCTACCTCACACACTCTACTCACGCTCATTTACGGAATCCTCGTGGATGAGTCTGGAATTCAGTCTGTGTGCCGCCACACTGAAAAAAAAGCCTATCCTATGCAGGGCAATTTTGGTCGATTTTAAATGTTATTGCACAGCCTGGTCTCATAGACTAGACGTAACATTGTAAACATACATTTGAGACACTAATTAGTATTATATGGTATGTTTGGTATAGTTACATGAAACAGAAGGTTACTTAAGGTAAAAGCAAAAGTAGGGTGGATGGTCAAGGTGGATGGGTGGGCATATAACACAAACGTCTAGGAATCCAAAGGTTGCTTGTTCGAATCTCATCACAGACAACTTTAGCATTTTTGCAACTACTTCCAACTTTTTAGCTACTTTGCAATGACTTAGCATGTTAGCTAACCTTTCCCTAATTAACCCTAAACTTAACACTAACTAAACCCTAAACTTAACTCTAACCCCTAGCCTAGATAACGTTAGCCACCTAGCTAACATTAGCCACAACAAATGGGAATTCATAACATATCATAAGCTTTGCAAATTCGTAACATATTGTACGAATTGCAATTCATAACATATCATACGAAAGGATGATGGACATCCACAAATTAATACAATATGAAACGTAACATAGCATACTAAATGGAGAGAAACAGATTTACATTTACTGTGTAATATCAAACCCTGAATCCAGGTTGTCATGTTCTGTTGGATGAAGAGAACAGGGTCACTACATGTGTGTAAAAGGGGTTGGGTAAATTACGATTATTCTGCCAGCAGCACAAATTATGATGTCACATTCGTATGGTAATGAAGAAACCTTCAAAATAAATGCCAGCATTTCAAAACATTGCAATCTGGATAACTCATTCAAAATAATTTTAATCAATGGCCACTTTTATTGTGCCAACAATAAAAGGCAATAAGTTATTTATGAAAACAAATAAAAAACATGGTTAAAAAACTAAAAATTAAGACCAATAATACAATACTATGTTTACACTGGTATGCCAAGAACATTGGGCTGTAGTGAGAAACTTTTCTACCCGTCTCAAACATGTTTTGTTTTGAAGGGGGACTATGTAGTACATATTCAGCAGCACTTTGTTCTCCACTCCCCCATAGCCCCAATGCAATAAACTGTAATAGATTGTACATGGGATATATATTGACTTGTAGAGAGAAAACTTTTCTACCTGTCTCAATTAAAGTGGGGTGGAAAATACGCATTAGAGTCTTTACTAACCACATATGGTTCGTTCTGGAGGAGGACTGTGTCGCAAGGCCTGCTGATGGCTTTTTACTCCGCCTCTTCCATATATCCCAATACAATGCACTGTAATAGACTGAACATGGGATACATATTATCTTGTAGAGAGAACTTTTCTACCTGTCTGAAATATGACTTGGTACAACTATTCATTTTTGTACCCCCGGCTATACGTTGCTTCCTTGCACTGACTGCAATTTTGAGAGCATAAACACTGAATGTGGAGGAGATCATTGGCCAAAAAATGTGCAGGTAACATTTCATTCACAAAGACTATAATTTCACACATATCGCTGTTTTGAAGCAATGGTTGTGTAGTCTGTCCTGTTTTCACTGCCTTTCTTTACATATGGAAAAGTGATGATTCCTAGAAAGAATTGTACAATAGGGATTTGATTCCTTTACTTTTGCTGCAAATAAGCCCTTCCAGCTATATGCTTGAAGATTCCTGACACCTCTTTGTGAATGGACCTTTTCCCATTCCTAAAGGGTCAGTGTAAACACTGACTTAGTTGGAGTTCTTCGCCTAAATTCATCAATAGCTGCTTAAGCTGACACAAACACACTGGAGTGTCCTTGCTTATTTGGATTATTGGCTGTTTATCTACTTCATCCTCAGAATTATTAGACTCAAGTGTTTCCTTGCTTCTCAGTGGTTGTACATCTGTGTTTTAAATCATCTTCACAATAATTTAGTGTGTACATGTTCCTTATCGGTTAAACTACTATCTGACAAGTGCTGCTGGATGTGTACTACACAGTCCCACTCAAAAACGAACCATATTTGGTTAGTAGAGAACCTACTGAGTATGATCCACCCCACTTTAGCCGAGGCAGGTAAAAAAAATTCTCTCTGCAAGCCAATGTGTATCCCATGTATAGTGTATTGCATTGCAGTGAATGGAGAGTGTGGAGTAAGGGGTCACCAGCACTTTGTATTAAAAGCATTACTCAGCACAAGAGACCATTTTAAGTTTTGCAGACTCTATTGAATAATTCCAATAACATATATTTGTATTTGACCTACACAATAGCTTTCAACATATCAGTATTTATGGAAACTTTCAATAGAAATTGTATGAAAAATGCAATATTAAAAATAAAATGTCAAATTATCCATTTATTTTTTAAAGTTGTTAATTTTAACATGCTGTGAAAAACAGTTGTACTGCACTAATGTTAAAAATATTCACAAAGTTTAGCATGTCTTTGCAGGGGACTCTTACTATGAAAGAATACAAATAAATCCTCGATCGTGCTGCCAGCATAATATCCGGCTGCTATGAGAACGGTCATGGGTAAATGCCTACCAATCTCAGGGCTTGTGTGAGCCCATTTAAACTCTCACTCAAGACAACACTTGACCGTAGGCGGCTTCGGCATAGGCTACACACATAGGGTCCTGTGTAGAGGTGTAGCAATAACACGACAATGTCTTGTGCGAGGAAACATGAGCTGGTATCGTTATTGACATGAGGGCATGCCTGACTTGTCCCTAGATGAGATCTGTGCGACAAGGACCAACCGCGCACGGAACACTTCGTCATTGATTAATGCAAATTGTTAAATCTCTGAATGCGAATACAATCATTTCCCCCATCATTATTAATGACAAGATGTCAAACAAAACATTTGGATGACTCGAACTGCGCCTCGATAGAATTTCAAATAACAGGGATTTGGGCAGGTATGCGCAATTTTTATGTTCTCATTGGAATGCGCTCATTTTTGGTATAAACAAAAACATGTGATGCTGAAGCGCATCTGCACTACCGGCGAGAATAATTCGACTATTTGACTGTGTGCAGGTTTGTTGTCATTGGATTGGTGAAAACTCATCCAGCGGGATTCTGAGCCTGTGAAACCACTTACAGCTCGTCTTCGATTTGAGATGCTGGCGATTAACTGCGCTTTAATTTTAGCGCTCATGCAAAGCGGGACAGGTGAGTGGCCATCATCTTGATATTAATTTGATATGACGGGATGCAGCAATAGGCTATCAGCCAACTAGCCAGATTATAGGCTATATCTGGAATTCAAGATTACCATACATAGGCTATTTTCACTCTTATGAATAATATCCTAATAGGCCTATGGTATTTCCCCATTTTAGAGTCGATTTCTTTCCCATAATATAGGCCTAATGCTTATGTTGGCTACGCCTATATTCGGCGTTATTATGGCGACGACGCAGTGGATAGGAATGTATCATAATACATTCCATTGTGGGATGAATTGGGCACACAGTGCAGTGCCACCAGCTGGAGGTTCCGTAATCTGCCTTGTTCTCTTTCCAGTTATGAATGGCACATTTGATCGATAAGTGAAAGCCTATCACCCAGGCCCGATCCTTGCCGATATGCTGCCCTAGGCGAAGCGCAAAAAAATACCAGAACAGTTTCCCCTCACGCAGAAAAACAGCTGTCTGTCTAGAACTCACGTGCACTGGAAACTGAGGCCCCGTAATAGGCTACAATGTTGCAAGTTTGCTATAGCTGCAGCTTCTGGCCTGACCCAGTTGATTTATTTGGTACAATGTTGCAATTCACTAGATAGTTAAAGTCAAGACAAATAGGAAGGAAGGCAGAGGGGCGAACTAGAGGGATAAATGCGATTGCAAGAACCTGCATTTTCATCAGGATATTTTCTGTTTTTATTTGTCGGCTTTATATATTTTTACTTAGTTGACAATGGAAGTTATAGGCTTACTGCATTGGCCTAACCTATCTCTGAGTTCCATGCGCTCATTTCTTTAGCCACCAATGGCCCACAGTTTATCATTGTGTCCATATGGCAGAGAGCACTGTATCAATGCGTCTATATGTCCGAGGCTGGTGCTCTTGCATTCGTTTAATTTCAACTTGATAGATTTATCATTTTCATTCGGATTTGTATTAATAACCACGTGACAATGATTTTGAGAAACTAGACTTTATTATTGAAATGCGCATATGAACATTCTAACTGGCACGCAGATCGGTAGAAATGGTAGGATCAATTGTAAGCTTCCCCAAACATGAAACTCAGTATGTTAGCTACCCAGGTTTTCAGGCATTGCATTATCTTGTAAAATGCAGTTCATATTTTCTTCTTAGCAATCATCAGCTCAGAAAATGACGAATAGACCTAAACTTGAAATTGCTCATTCTCATAACAATTTAGCCCACTGTGCAAACTCTGACAATATTCTTGAGTAACATAATTAGGTTCAATTGATTTTGTCCATTTTACTTTGACCTGTCATGTTTTTAGAATATGGTATGTTTGTTAACATGTTAATTCATATTCACATCGAAGCGCATTTTTATTTAATAGTGCGCCATTTAGGCTATTTGAGTGAAAACACGCATTATGTAAAAAGTGTCTGTTTCATGACATTGGCATAAATCTGGTCGCCCTGTAGTCTACAGAAAGTCCAAAGAGACTATATACTCTTTCTATTGTATAGGCTATATGATTTATGTTCGATGACGTTGACAGAGCATTGGTGGAGCGCCACAGTGCTGCGTCTCTCCAACAGCACCATGGAGAGGCACGCCGGGCAAAAACAAGCTATATATTGTGCGCACCTGAGTTTGGCAAAGTGAGCTGATTATCATGGGGCGGCATCTGCGCTCACCTTAATAGCCCATATGCCACTGAGTGAGAGAAGTTTTCATTGTTTTGGGGCAAAATGATGTGAGGTGTTATGTGTTGTTGGAGGTGTTGTTCAGAAAATGCCGCACTCATCAATCTGCTGTCACCTGATTTACTCTGATATTACTGGATTACCGTGGATGATGCAACCTGAGATGCACCTCCCGCACATTGCCTCCTTTCCTGCTGGACTCTGAGTGCATTGACACTCTCCCATGGGAAAATAGCCTTCAATATGCAGTTAGGAGATCTCTTATTTTACATTTCTTCTGCATGAACTCTCTCCATCCACCCTATCTTCAGCCTCCAGGTGTGTAGACCATGCCTGCAGTCCTCCCATGGGCAACCTGGCCAGTGGCAGGACCCTCACATCCCTCTCAGGCTGCTGTGGGAATGGGTCCCAACACTCCCCGTGCCCCACTCCCCTCCACCCCTGTCCAGTTGACCTTCACCCGCCTGCCCACATGGTGGATGATCCCTTCCTGCACCCAGCCACCTGGTGGGCCTCGGGCGTGGGCACTGACCAGGAGGAGGAGGTCCGTCTGGACCTGGAGACTCGTTTCTGTCTGACCCACGTGGTGCTGCTGTTCCACTCCCCCAGGCCCGCTGCCATGGCCATGGAGCGCTCGCAGGACTTTGGTCGGACGTGGGAGACGCTCAAGCTGTTTGCACAGAATTGCAGTCTTGCATTTGGTCTTCCTGATGACACCGGTCAGCCTGGCTCGCTGTGTACGTCCCGATACTCCAGTGCCAAGCCGTGCAGCAGGGGAGAGGTAAGGCGACAGACAGAATGTCTCATTTACTCTGTGGTGTAAGACACAATTTTAGAAGCACAGTAGACAAACAGTATACAGTAGACCCTTATCTTTCTCAAAAGGTAATATTCCGGATTCTGGGCCCTGGTGGATTAGTTGACCCCTACAGTCCAGAGGGCCTTTCCCAGCTGACCCTCACCAACCTCCGCCTCAGACTTCTCAAGGCCCAGACCTGCCCATTATCTGTCGCACCTTCCACCTCTTCTTCCTCCATTGGACTCTCCTACCCTCCTACGGACCTGAACCTCCCCCTCCTCCCTTCCCCCCAGCCTAGCTCAGAGCCCCCTGCCTCAGCTCCCTTTGCCATTTACACTTTCCTGGCTCGAGGGACCTGTCTCTGTCATGGCCATTCAGAACACTGTTTACACAGTGGCGGACAGGACAAACTGAAGGACATGGTGAGTGTGGCCTGTGTGTGTGTGTGTGTGTTAAAAATGCTTCATTATCTAAGCTTGTCCTTTGTGTTAAATAGCCCTGTTTTATTGCAGGTGCCTGGCAGGTGTGTGTGCACTCACCACACAGCAGGACAACACTGTGAGAGGTGTGCCCCTCTATACAATGACCGTCCCTGGAGGGCAGCCAACGGCAGCAGTGGGGAGCCACACCCGTGCCACAGTGAGTGCCCTACTAAGATGGGCCAATGGCCCTGGCAGTGTTGGGTTGCCAACTCAAATCAAGCTCATGTTGAGAGATTATAGAAATACTTCAACACTGTTTATATGTCAGTTATTACGTTTCATTCAAACATGAATAAGATCTCCTGGAAAAGTTTTGCTTGCAGGGAGGTCAAGACTCCAAGCCAAACCGGGGGCGTTGGCAAACCTACCGTTGGGTGTCATCTCATAATCTATCCTTCCAGTTGACTAACCCTTCCGTCCTCTCTCCCGTCCCATCGTTGTCTCCCTGTGCTCCAGAGTGTGAGTGTTACGGCCACGCGGCGAGCTGTCACTTCTCCCAGAGGGCGTGGCTGTCCTCAGGGGCCACCAGTGGGGGTGTCTGTGACGAATGCCGACACAACACAGCAGGGCGCAGGTGCCAGCGCTGTCGCCACGGTTACCACCGCCACCCGGCCATGCCCCTTGGCTCCTCCCACATCTGCACACGTAAGTCGGGACAACCTATGGACAAGTGAAAGTAATATAGAATAATGTGTGAATGCTACATTTCATCTGTTGTACATTCATTGCTGTCCCACATGTCAGTGAATTCCAGTTATACATCATGTATAACAGTACTTGAAATTGTAGGCATGGGTGTATATTAAAACATCTGTCTCCCTCTAATGGTGTGGATTTGTAACAGTAGTATGTGTGGGTAGAGCGAGAAGAGACGAGGGAGAAATGTGTGTGTGGTCTTAAGTCTTTTTCTCTCTTTCACAGGTTGTTGGTGTGACCCACTGGGCTCATTACCAGCCAGCTCTGGGGAGGAGGGCCCATGGTGCCACCCGAGGAGTGGACAGTGTCACTGCAGACCTGGTGTGGGGGGAACAGGCTGTAGCCACTGTCTCCCTGGGTACTGGGGCTTTGGGGAAGAGGGGTGCAAACCCTGTGCTTGTCCCCAAAACTGTGACCCCCACACTGGGCTTTGCCTTGACAGGTAAGAAAACAATTTTCTCTACTAAATCCAACATTTCTTATGTGGCTTTCTTTCCTATTTCCAGTTTCATCTTACCTCCGTATTCTCGTTGTCACTTCAGCAGCTATGCAAATAACCAGGTTTTCAATGTCCCTATGGGGGGAAAGATTCCTGACATGGACCATGCCTTGACCAGTGAGGGCGAGGCAGTGTGGTCAAAGGAACTGGCAGTCTCTGCCATGCACTACACAGGTGAATGATGATGCACACTAGCATTAGAGTTATGCACCTCACTACTTAAATCTTGCCGCCAAGGGTTTGAGTAAACATATTCATGTGCTGCTGACACTGTCTGTCTATGGCTCCTTCCAGGGAAATGCAGCTGTAAGGAGAGAAAGTTGAGGAGTGTCTCGGATCTCTGTAAGACCAAACATGCCTATGGTAAAATATTTCCCAAGGCTCTCACATACTGTACATCTTACAGAATTGTAATTTCCCCCTGACTCTGTAATGGCCTTGACCATTGGTCTAGTCAAGTGATATAAGCAGTGCATACAGTACTGCAGTGCATGGTGTTTAAATTCCCGGGGGATTTATGCCACATTAGGTGTATATTCCATCATTCTTTGATTTAGCTGGGTGTAACTGCTTTCAGTGATGAGTGTCTCCATGTGTGTCTGTGGCAGTGATCAAAGCCAGTGTGTTGTCTGCTCATGACAAGGGGAGCCACGCAGAGGTACAGGTCAAAGTTCGCAAGGTCCTGCGGTCAGGACAGGTGCCCCTCTCCCATGGCACACACAGTCTCTACCCCATATCCTGGACTATCCGGGGGTGCACCTGCCCCATCCTTAATCCAGGTAGCCCAACATATACATCACCAAACAGAACAGAGTATTGTGCTACTATATTCAGTATGTTCTAAATATTGTCCTTATTTTTCCACAAGGTTGGGAGCTACTCTGTTCACTCTGATATAAATTCTAATAAACAGGATTGAGGCTGAACCCTCTCCCTCTTCTTCCAGGGGTGGAGTACATGCTGGCGGGTCCAGAGGAGGCAGGGACGGGGCGGCTGCTGGTCACCATGCAGAGTGTGGTGGTTCCCTGGACCTCCCAACTGGGGGCCCACATATCAGAGGGCCTAAGGCAGGGCTGCCCCTGAACACCCTCTCCAAACTCATAACAGAGCACTCTGAATGGAAATGGACCAGGGGAAATCACTGGTTCACTAGATCATTCAGGAAAAGGACAAACTCGGTGGATAAGGCTTGACCAAGTGTCTTGACCAATAATTGCTATGGAAAATCGTGCCCATATAAGACTACAAACCTGCCATATGATGCAAAGAGGATGGACTGGATACTAGAATCTTTAGAGCCATTCTTATGATGATGATTTAACTTGAGTCATCCCACATACAGACAAACATCCTCCTGGAATCTACTAGACACAACAAACCCTAGTATACCAGCTTTTCAGACTGTGTATATCCAAAGCCATGCCTTTTTATGTCTACCAGGTTCTCAGTACATTACAGTGCTGCTTCTGACTGCTTTTAGTGTACTGTATTTTTTTCAGTGTCCAGTTCCAATCATTTATTTTTCATGTGAAGTGTGCTAATGAAAAATGCAACAAATACACATACTTATTTAAATATTGAGTCACATAAGGCATCCACAGGAGTGCACTGCTTCCAGTCTGCAGCCTTCTTGGTGAGGGTTCCCTAGGTCAAGCCACACTCCATCTTATTTTCTATTGTTCTTCTCCATGTCTCTTTTGGGCGTCCTGTCTTTCTCTTCAGCGTAGTGCAATCGCAGGGTGCACGTCTGGTGGAAGTCTACACACGTCCCAGCCATCGCCATCTTTTCTGCAACAAATAGGGTCTACAGAGTACATAAAAAGATAAACCTGAGAAATGTAAGTGTTAGGAAAATGTAGCTAATGTCTTAATCTGAAAAGATACAAGGTTTAATGTATGTGGTGCAGTTTTACCAAAGAATGAACAAGATCCCAGAGGAAGAATCACTTTCAAAGCATCATGGTCCAGAAGCTCTAGTTTTATTTGTGTTTGAACAGTATTTAAACATATGTTTGAAAGAGGTAATAAGACATTGTTCAGTAATAATTTTAATCAGGACAGGTAAAAGAGAGTACCAGTGCATTTAGGCTTGAAATTACATGTTTCAAAAGCAGGTGAAGGAAGCACCTTCACTGTGGATGGCACCTGGCACCTATGACTAGAGGCCTCTCTGTGTACTCAGTCTTTCTTCATAAGAACATGAGTTGTTGATAATATCAGCCAGCACCAAACATATTTGGCCTTCTAGGACCCGTGGCACCTAACCAGAAGAGTCATATCTCAAAGGCTCAAATCCTGAGATCTAAACACACTGTATCTCACATTTTCACATTAATCCAGTATTGATGTCACTGCATTACAAACACATTACGGCTGTCCCTGACTAAAACAACATCTTGGTGGAAATGTTAAAAGGTGTCTTTTTTTGCCACCTTGTTTCAACTATCAAGTTCCTTGCAGACAGGACATGTGTAGCCAATGTGATTTATAGGATATTTATTTGTATCAAAATATTTCTACCTGCTTGCTGCAATGTTTTTATTTGTTGGCTTTATGTATGCTATTTTTAGTCTACATAGTTGCCAATGGCAATAGAAGTTCCTTTTAGAATTTTGATTAACCATATAATGATTTTGAGATACGATGACTTTATTATAAATGAAATTAAACCGTTCCACGAAAATGAGACTTTTGAAAATAATAACTGGCAGGTAGAAATGGTAAGATAAATTGACACTCCAAATTGAAAAGGTTGCCGACCAGTGTAGACTATTACCGGCAACTTCAGGAGCTAAGGTCATCAGCAAGGGGAGGAGGGTTGGGAACAGGTGTTTTAAGACAATCACAAATCCTATCAGGTCCTCAGCCAAGTAGCCTAGGCCTACTTTTATGCATAATCAGGCGCGCATCATTAATGAACATTGACAGGAGCGCTACAAACAAAAGACAACTCTGTAAATGGAATGAAATAAACCAAAACATGTTCCTCACAAGCATAGCTTATGTTGTGCGGTCCGCAAATAACGTATCCACTACGACAATGAGAACTGTAAAATACCTCAATAATATATTGAATGCATTAATAGAAATTATCTTAACCAAACAAATATTGTAGATTAGAACGGTAAATGTACAACTGGTGAGCCATCCCCGTGGCCTTCGCAATGGATTAGTCCACTGAGGCCAGCGTGAATCAGACGGGTTTCTCGTGTGCCATAGAAAATGTATATTTGCGACTGCTCGACCAACAGCCTATCGACCAACTGACTAAATGGGGTCAGCCCTAAAACACACATCTCAAGTTAGGATTTAGCCCCAATGTTCCAAAGCTCCCCCTCTGATTATTACTGTCACCAATGATTATTAAAGACCAATACATTTCCAACAGCTCCCTCTTTCATGAGACTATTACGCAACCCATAACCAAATCCCAGTTGGCACGCAGTGTTTAATTCTCTCCTTCGAGGAAATTATTGCACAGACAATGGACTTCCACTTTTTTCAGGTATATGGGTTATGAAGGGTGGTCATTGGATGGAAAAATCTATTAAGTAATAGTGAGGTAAAAATCAAAAGACAGATTGGTGGAAAAACATCATACCAACAGCAACATTCAGGACTTTTGACAAAACTTAAAATTGAAAAACAGACATGTCACATGATCTTTGGGCAGCAATTTAGTACACAAGAGTAATCAAGCTTTAATCCTATCTCTATCTCTTACCATGATCTGTCAAACACAAACATGAAGTAGGGTTGGGTTGGGCGGTATCCAGATTTTCATATCATACCATCCTTTTCTCATACCGGGATATACGGTATTACAGGCTTCGTACACAAGGGGGCGCAAAAACAAAGCAAAACAAAAAACAAACATTGGGCGTCTATTAACAGAATGCTAACAAAATTAGCACACGTAATAGCGAATTTCAATAGGGGCTGCTGACTAAATCTGCTAACGGGCGCCAACGAAAATAAAGGAATTGCAAAGACAGGCTCATAAAGTTATACATATATAGGTAGGAGCTACCAAATGTTATCTTTGGTGAGTTTGGACATTTACAAGTGAATGCGAACGTGAGACACTGCAAATTAACAAAGTTTTGATGCATGCTTGTCTGAAGGAAGAACAGTACTGGCTCTGAAGCAGCATGTGTAGGCTACACATTGTGTCTGTGTGGAGTCTGGAGTTGCTAGGGCAACTGACCTGCCTGCTCTGAGAAGAGGGGAGAACACGGCAGAAAGATAACACAATAAAATGCCCCCTCACTTTATTAATTCAGCCACTTACTTAGATTAACTAGCAAATTAAATTTAGGGGTCACTTAAATTTACATTTTAAAAATGTTACCTTTATTTAACTACGCACGTCAGTTAAGAACAAATTCTTATTTACAATGACAGCCTACCCCGGCCAAACCCAGACGACGCTGGGCCAATTGTGCGCCGCCCTATGGGACTCCCAATCATGGCCGGATGAGATGCAGCCTGGATTCGAACCAGGGACTGCAGTGCCTTAGACCGCTGCACCACTCGGGAGCCAATTTAATGCAGAATTTAAATGTAAAAAATAAATATCTTGTAGTGTTTTGTAAACGCAGACGTAAAATGCTTCTTAATGTAATTTCTGCTCTGCATCAGACTCATTTTGTGCTTCAATTGTCTCCACTCTGATGAGAATTCACGAATGGGCATTATATCAGCAGACAAGTAGCTACATATCAGTCAGAGCTCTTTCTCGGTGTAGCCAGCCTACTTTTCTTTGGTAAAATATTAACTTTAGACAAAACATTTGGAAATGTAGCTGACTACATTATTTCTATGATAAACAGACACATGATGGCCATGCATCATTTTTGCAAAAAATACCTTGCTTTTTCATTGTAAGCTCATTTACTTGTGTGGCTGCCAGCCAAATAGCGTTGCACTACTTTTGTCATCTGATTACAATGAAGCTTTTTTCTCCCTAATATGTGGCACTAATGTATTTTTTCTGAAGGAAAACTATAGTTGCACTTCCATGATCACTCTATTGAAGCAAAAAAAACACGACTTTCAATATACAACGCGACCCGTCAATACATAGCTGGACTCACCTGCTGCCGCTTTCTCCAGTTGTGCTATTTACAAACAAACAACCACGTGATTGGCTCAACTGTTCTGGGGAACTATGGTAAGCTTCATAATGTAAAATAATGGGACCGGTGAAATGAAGAACGCAATCTGCTTTATCTCCTAAAGTATTGCACAAGTTGACTGTGGGTATTTACTTAAAAAGTAGCAACAAATATTAAAATGTATTGAAAAACGTCAAAAAAAGTTGAAATGTTCAATGCTATTGACAGTATTGAAAAAAGCATCCCAACTATTTCCAAATACCCTGGTATATGGTATACCGCCCAAGCCTAACATTAAGTCAAGTGATCACAAACTAGTCTGACCAGTAACATTGATAGTAGGTTACACACCCCCAGTGTAGAATTAAAATAGAATGGCACAAATGATCTGATTTAAAGCTTGATAATAAGCAGATCAATTGTTTTGGATGAAAATCCTTTAACTAAAGTCCCCTTCAGCGAACAAGTCCTCCTCTACAAACTCACCACTGTAGGAACCTCAGGAGCTCAACAACCACTGGATAAAAAAGCAGAAGAAAAAGATGTGTATTTCTTTTGTGTTGTCCTCCTCTCACAGCATATTCCCTGTAGGAGACTTAACTCCTCTGCAGTTATAGGCTCCCTTTAAAAGTAATTCTCCCTTGTGATGAATGTTGAACCAAGAGAACAGGTCTGAGGCATCAGTGGACCGAGCTGATCTCCCCAGAGAGTGGTCTGGGCACGGCAGTGGTTTCAGGGAGAGACCGGGGGATGGTGGACGGTGGGTGATTTTAGCTGGCAGCTTGGCTGTCTGTGGGTGGTGTATTGTCGGATGACGGGGCAAACTCACGTGTTGGGGGGGACAGGGTAGAGTCACTAGACGCCACTGGTGCTGGGGCAGAGTCCTCAGCAGGCGCAGGGGCAGTAGAATCAACGGGGGCAGAGTCCTCAGCAGGCGCAGGGGCAGTAGCGTCAGCGCCTCCCGCGGCGACTCCATCGTTCTCGTCCTCCTGGGGGTAGAGCTCAGGGTACTTCTGCATACACTCCTGCATAGCGCGGAAGTTGTCGATACACTCTGAACCCTTCACCTCCTCATTGCTGTTGTGGAAGCAGGAGAAGGCCTCCTTGAACTGTGTCCCACAGGGCCCGCTAGCCATCCCTCCCAGGCATGGACAGTTCCAGTTGATCTCCCCACTAGGCAGAATCAGGCCTAGAGGAATAGGGATATAAGAGGAAAGGGCAGGAGGATACCTAGTCAGTTGCACAACTGAATGCATTCAACCAAAATGTGTCTTCCGCATTTAACCCAACCCATCTGAATCAGAGAGGTGCAGGGGGCTGCCTTAATCGACGTCATCGGCACACGGAAAGCAATTGCTGTTGAATGTTAACTGCCTTCCTCAAGGGCAGAACGGCAGGTTTTTCCACCTTGCTGGCATGTACAGTGCATTTGGAAAGTATTCAGACCCATTGACCTTTTCCACATTTTGCTACGTTACAGCTTTATTCTGGAATTGATTAAATATATTTTTCCCCCTCATCAATCTACACACAATACCCCATAATGATGAAATAAAAACAGGTTTTTAGACATTTTTGCAAACTTATACAATTTAAAATAAATAAATATCACATTTACATAAGCATTCCGACCCTTTACTCAGTACTTTGTTGAAGCACCTTTTGGCAGCAATTACAGCCTCGAGTCTTCTTGGGTATGACGCTACAACTTGGCACACCTGTATTTGGGGAGTTTCTCCCATTCTTCTCTGCAGATCCTCTCAAGCTCTGTCAGGTTGGATGGGGAGCATCGCTGCACAGCTATTTCAGGTCTCTACAGAGATGTTGGATCGGGTTCAAGTCGGGGATCTGGCTGGGCCACTCAAGGACATTCAGCATTTCTTTACGGCTGGCCATGCTTTCCTCCTGGCTACCCCAACCCCGGCCAACAGTTCCGCACCCCCCGCAGCTACTTGCCCAAGCCTCCCCAGCTTCTCCTTCACCCAAATCCAATAGCAGATGTTCTGAAAGAGCTGCAAAACCTGGACCCGTACAAATCAACTGGGCTAGACAATCTGGAACCTCTCTTTCTAAAATTATCTGCAGCCATTGTTGCAAGCCCTATTACCAGTCTGTTCAACCTCTCTTTCATATCGTCCGAGATCCCTAAATATTGGGAAGCTGCCGCGGTCATCCCCCTCTTCAAAGGGGGTGACACTCTAGACCAAAACTGTTATATACCTATATCCATCCTGCCCTGCCTTTCTAAAGTCTTTAACAGATCACTGACCATTTCGAATCCCACGTACCTTCTCCTCTGTGCAATCTGGTTTCCGAGCTGGTCACGGGTGCACCTCAGCCACGCTCAAGATACTAAACAATATCATAACCGCCATCGATAAAAGATTTTACTGCGCAGCCGTCTTCATCGACCTGGCCAAGGCTTTCGACTCTGTCAATCACTGTATTCTTATCGGCAGACTCAACAGCCTTGGTTTCTCAAATGACTGCCTCGCCTGGTTCACCAACTACTTCTCAGACAGAGTTCAGTGTGTCAAATCGGAGGGCCTGTTGTCCGGACCTCTTGCAGTCTCTATGGGGGTACCACAGGGTTCAATTCTCGGGCCGACTCTTTTCTCTGTATATATCAACGATGTCGCTCTTGCTGCGGGTGATTCCCTGATCCACCTCTACGCAGATGACACCATTCTGTATACTTCTGGCCCTTCTTTGGACACTGTGTTAACAAACCTCCAAACGAGCATCAATGCCATACAACACTCCTTCCGTGGCCTCCAACTGCTCTTAAACGCTAGTAAAACTAAATGCATGCTTTTCAACCGTTCGCTGCCCGCACGCG
This sequence comes from Salmo trutta, assembly GCF_901001165.1. Classification (NCBI taxonomy): domain Eukaryota; kingdom Metazoa; phylum Chordata; class Actinopteri; order Salmoniformes; family Salmonidae; genus Salmo; species Salmo trutta. The sequence goes on from NC_042972.1 coordinate 43,906,701, forward strand.
CTCGCCCGACTAGCATCACTACTCTGGATGGTTCTGACTTAGAATATGTGGCCAAGTACAAATACCTAGGTGTCTGGCTAGACTGTAAACTCTCTTTCCAGACTCATATTAAACATCTCCAATCCAAAATGAAATCCAGAATCGGCTTTCTATTTCGCAACAAAGCCTCCTTCACTCACGCCGCCAAACATACCCTAGTAAAACTGACTAGACTACCAATCCTCGACTTCGGCGATGTCATTTACAAAATAGCCTCCAACACTCTACTCAGCAAACTGGATGCAGTCTATCAGTGCCATCCGTTTTGTCACCAAAGCCCCATATACTACCCACCACTGCGACCTGTATGCTCTAATCGGCTGGCCCTTGCTACATATTCGTCGCCAGACTCACTGGCTCCAGGTCATCTATAAGTCTTTTCTAGGTAAAGCTCCGCCTTATCTCAGCTCACTGGTCACGATAACAACACCCACCCGTAGCACGCGCTCCAGCAGGTATATCTCACTGGTCATCCCCAAAGCCAACACCTCTTTTGGCAGCCTTTCCTTCCAGTTCTCTGCTGACAATGACTGGAATGAATTGCAAAAATCGCTGAATCTGGAGACTTATATTTCCCTCACTAACTTTATACATCAGCTATCTGAGCAGCTAACCGATCGCTGCAGCTGTACACAGTCCATCTGTAAATAGCCCATCCAATCTACCTACCTGATCCCCATATTGTTTTTATTTACTTTCTGCTCTTTTGCACACCAGTATTTCTACTTGCACATCATCATCTGCACATCTATCACTCCAGCGTTAATTTGCTAAATTGTAATTACTTGCTACTATGGCCTATTTACTGCCTTACCTCCTCACGCCATTTGCACACACTGTATATAGACTGTATATAGACTCTATTGTGTTATTGACTGTACGCTTGTTTATTCCATGTGTAACTCTGTGTTGTTGTTTGTCGCACTGGTTTGCTTTATCTTGGCCAGGTCGCAGTTGTAAATGAGAACTTGTTCTCAACTAGCCTACCTGGTTAAATAAAGGTGAAATAAAAAAATACAATTCAGAGACTTGTCCCAAAGATACTTCTGCTTTGTCTTGGCTGTATGCTTAGGGTTGTTGTCCTGTTGGAAGGTGAACCTTCGCCCCAGTCTGAGGTCCTGAGTGCTTTGGAGCAGGTTTTCATCAAGGATCTCTCTGTACTTTGCTCCGTTCATCTTTCTCTCAATCCTGAGACTCCCAGTCCCTGCCGCTGAAAAACATCCCCACAGCATTATGCTGCCACCACAACGCCTCTCCCCTATTAGACCTAGATAGTTTGTGTCTGCATTGATATGTAGGCTACGTGTGCCTTTTAAAAAATGTATGTAGTTCTGTCCTTGAGCTGTTGTTGTCAAATGATGTTCTGTATTATGCCATTCTGTATTGTTTTATGTTTTGTGTGGACCCCAAGAAGAGTAGCTGCTGCTATTGCAACAGCTAATGGGGATCCTAATAAAATACCAAAATGCTTCACTTTAGGGATGGTTTTGGCCAGCTGATGAGCGGTGCCTGGTTTCCTCCAGACGTGACGCTTGGCATTCAGGCCAAAGAGTTCAATCTTGGTTTCATCAGACCAGAGAATCTTCTTTCTCATGGTCTGAGAGTTAGGCCACTCTACCATAAAGGCCTGATTGGTGGAGTGATGCAGAGATGGTTGTCCTTCTGGAAGGTTCTCCCATCTCCACAGACAAACTCTGGAGCTCTGTCAGAGTGACCATCGGGTTCTTGGTCACCTCCCTGACCAAGGCCCTTCTCCCCCGATTGCTCAGTTTGGCCAGGTGGCCAGCTCTAGGAAGAGTCTAGGTGGTTCTAAACTTCTTCCATTTAAGAATGATGGAGGCCACTGTGTTCTTGGGGATCTTCAACACTGCAGACATTTTTTGGTACCCTTCCCCAGATCTGTGCCTAGATACAATCCTGTCTCGGAACTCTACGGACAATTACTTTGACCTCATGGCTTGGTTTTTGCTCTGACATGCACTGTCAACTGTGGGACCTTATATAGACAGGCGTGTGCCTTTCCAAATCATGTGCAATCAACTGAATTTACCACAGGTGGACTCCAAGTTGTAGAAACATCTCAAGGATGATCAATAGAAACAGGATACCCCTGAGCTCAATTTCAGGGTCTGAATACTTATGTAAATAAGGTATTTCTGTTTTAAATTTGTAATATCTCTCTCTATATACACACACACACACACACACACACATACATATATTGCCTTCGGAAAGTATTCAGACCCCTTGACTTTTTCTACATTTTGTTACGTTCTAAAGTGGTTGAACAAAAAAAATATCCTCAGCAATCTACACACAATAGCCCATAATGACAAAGCGAAAACTGTTTTTTTTCGTGTTTTTTTTAAACATTTTTGTCAATGTATTAAAAATAAAGAACAGAAATACCTTATTTCAATTTTTTTTATTGATTCCTTTTTAGGTTAAGGCTGTAACGTAACAAAATGTGGAAAAAGTGAAGGGGGTCTGAATACTTTCCGAATGCAATGAATTGACATGGTTGTAACTTCCGAATTCACCTCTTTGTTGGTATCTTTGTAATGACTACACTACTGTTGAGTGTTTCATAATCCTTCTACATCCCTGACATGAATTCACAGCCCACTTACCCTGGTCTTCGTAGGGGTCATTGGGGTCATCTGCAATGAGCTCAGCGTTGCTAGGTGCTTCATGGTCTTCCTTGGTAACGAAGATGATGCGATCTTTACCTGGGAAGGAGAAAACGGAAGGATGGAATGAAAAGATGCCATCTCTAAGGAAACAACAGGCACTGAGCTATGACCATGACATACTAATTGCACTTCCCCTTCCCAGTCTCCAGGCTGGCTTTATTAAAGCAAAGTGGGCGACCAATTATACAAATTCATGGTTAATATGGTCTGACTGACCCAATAAACCCACAAATGCATGTATCTATTGGATCAAGGCAAGTGGTTGGCTATTAATGTGTTGGCCATAATAGCTGCTAAGTTAACAATTTCACAACAACTGTTTTTCTGTAAACAGAATGCTTAATCAATGCCCACTAACTATGTTTAACCAGCAGGGTCCAGATATAAAAAAACTGAACTGTCACCTGAGATGACATGCGCTTCGATTGCCAGAAGATACCGACGCTACTGTTATGCTTGTTTACACTGAACTGCACTGAGGTCGGAAAGCAAATCATGGTTACATTAGGACACCGTAGAGCCGGCGCGAGACGTGGGTCGGAAAACGTCCTCAATGCAGGGATGGGATATGCCACTGTACTCAAATTTGACCTTTATCCACACTGCTCCATCGAGAAGATTTAAATACTGCTATTTTCTCTGAAAACTGCCCTTTTCATCCTCATGCTAGCTAGCAGTAGCTACAGCTGCCATTATGGAATGGCATATTGCGTTAAACAACAAAGGAGCTGATTGGCTGACAAAGCCATTCCAAAATGGCTGCGGTGGCTACAGCTAGCGAGCATGAGAATGAAAAGGGCAGTTTTCAGAAAAAAACGAGCAGTATTTCAATCTTCTTGACGGAGCAGTGTGGATTTGGATAAAGGTACAAATTGGAGTACAGTGGCATATCCCATCCCTGCATTGAGGTACGTTTAACTATCTAGCATGCTCTGCACATCTGTCTGTAAGCGTAACTCGGGAGGTGTAATTTCGTTGAATGGAGGTACCCATAGCGGTATGGATATGTGCAAAACTGCTATAAAGGCCTTTTCACACTGCATTGTTCTTATCCCCGGGCTATCATAGCCACAGGCTAGACTGGCCCTGGGCTAGCTTAGCCTGTGTTCACACAAGCATTTGTTAACCCTAGGCTAAGCTTTAGACCTGGGCTAAGGAATCACACTTGTATTCCACAGCCCAGGGCTAACTGACAAACAACATGTGACCAATGTTATAAGCAATACAGCATTTATTAACACATTATTTCATCTTGCGTCTAGCCTAGCATTTGATTTCCAACAGTGATGGTTTGTATAAACTTCGCCATCTGCCTGTCTGACCTCGGAAACAATGTTTCACTTTTGAAATTCCATCTCGCCCCTGGACAGAGAATGGTGTGCATGAACGAGGCATCAACTTTTCTGATCTAGGCGGAATCATTCAACAATATTATCAACATGGATATATCCATTTAAATGGATATTTGTAGTGTTTGTAGCTTTAGTTTGATAAGTGAGAAGACATTAGCCAGCCAGCCATAATAACCATGTTTGTTAGGCATAGCAACCAATATTTTTGCATGGATTTGGTTTTTGTCCTCAGATAGGATTAAATAGTATGAATTGACTTGTCAAAATAACAGTGCAGCTTTTTTTGATTGGACTGGGCAGTCTAGTAGTTGTTCCTGACCCTGATTCATACTGGAAAACCACCAAAAGTGCTCCGGAGCGGGGCCAGCAAGTCCTGGGCTAAAGTTGGTGCTAACCCACTTTAGAATGTGCAAGTGTGAAAACTCACTTAGCCCCAGGCTAAAATCGCCCTTAGCCCAGGGCTGAGGCTCTTAGCCCTAGCCTAAGGTGCGGTGTGAACACACCTTAACATGCTGACAGAGACAGCCCGCATGCATGTTGATTTTGTCCACCCATACCAGATACGATCAGGACACACAAGTTGAAATATCAAAACGAACTCTGAACCAACTATATTAATTTTGGGACAGGTCAAAAAGCATTAAACATTGATGTCAATTTAGCTAGCTAGCTGCTGTTGCAACTAATTTGTCCTGGGATATTAACATTGTCCTCTACTCCGACAATTAATCCACAAATAAAAGGGTGGAAGTTTGTTTCTAGTAATCTCTCCTCCTTCAGGCTTCTTCTTCTGACTTTATATGGTGGTCGGCAACCAACTGTAAGGTGCATTACCACTATCAACTGGACTGTGGACCTCAGTTCATGTATCAATCACCCACGTGGGTACATGCTCCTAAAAATCAATGAGATGGGAGAGGCGGGACTTTCAGCACATCACAAATAGAAACAAGTTCTATAAATGTCTGGCTACTCAAAATATCGTGAGCAGTGTGGGTGCAATGATTGAATAACATGTACATTTATTTTGCTCACGCAACACGAGCAGTGTGGTCAGCATGTAAATATATTTTATTTGAAGGATTGGTTCTTGCTGATGAAAGGTAAAGGGTCATATGTTTCGAAAGCCATATTGCAAGCAATGATTGACGTTTATAAATGTTAAAACACAGTGTCGGGGATGTAGTTCACACAAGCAGGGTAGTCGTGGGCAAAGCAAATGACTGAATGCCACCTAGTCAGAGTTAAATGGAACCATGATTGCGTTTTGACCTTAGTGTAAACAAGCGTAACGGTAGGGTCGGTATCTTCTGGTAAGCGCTTTGACAGCTCTGCCTGAAATCATCTACTAGCCTTGCTAGTTAGTTATCTGGCTAGCCTGGAAGTTAATGTGTTCGTCTCGTACTAATAGCCTTCCTTTACAAATCAGATTAATCCTGAGAATCTGCTTGCCCCATTTATAGACCTCTTCAAACCCTATAACTGACTGCAACTAAGCTACATGAAATTACTGCACCAATAAATCTGGAACAAGCAACGCTGACTTGCTGCGCAAGCTAACTAGAGACCTAACGTTACCATGCTAGCCGCTTCAATGACATTCATTGGACAAGTGAAATGAATGAAAATCTAAGGTGCGCTATTACCCTCTTGCTTACAGTACGACATGACAGACGGTGGTGATATCCGTTGGTCCTCTACTTATATCAGAAGCCACGACGGTTTTTGTACAACAATTAGCTGCAGTGCACATAGTCATGTAATAACCGCCCGTTCCGTTTCCTTTGACCCCTTTGCTTCGATTTCTGGACGCAGCCTCATGACGTCATCTGGGCAGCCACTGGTGATTTGTGCAGCAGATCGCGGTAGATCCAGGGTCAGATTACACAATCCTCATAATGAGGATAAAAACAATCTGAAACTGGACCAGTGGTGCGGGGAAACTCCTACCAACAGTACCAGATTACTATTTGGCAGTACTCTACCAAAGAGAAGTGAAACCTGTACTGCACTTGTAACCGATGTGAAATGGCTAGTTAGTTAGCGGTGGTGCACGCTAATAGCATTTCAATTAGTGACGTCACTCGCTCTGAGACTTGAAGTAGGGTTTCCCCTTGCGTTGCTTTTGTGGCGCGATGGGTAACGATGCTTCGGTGGGTCGCAGTTGTTGATGTGTGCAAGGGTCCCTGGTTCGAGCCCGGGTCATCTGGCAGTATGTACCACAATAATATTGGTATATACCCTGTTTGATGCATATTGTAGTGTGACTTTTATGCCATGATAAAGTTCAACACAATATTGTTTTCTAGCTTTTATTGAAAAATATTGGCCTGAACAAAGACATGGGCCCTATGTCCATGGTAGTGTTTTATTTGGGGGGTCACTGATGGTTTACAGTGGGGGGGATGAGGATCTAAAAAATTAAATCTTAGTCAAATTTCATAATTATGTCCAATACAGGAAGTAAAAAACACTAAATGAAACCCCATTCCTACCAAATCCACCATCATCCAATGACATCTAGGCAGTTTCTACAGCGATTGTCTGGGAATAAAAGACCACAACACAAACATTTTCCTTTAGGACCCAGAGACAAAGTACTAACATATGCTATTGATAAGACCAGCATGAATACAAATATATTCCTTGATTTAAAAAAAATGAAAACCAACAAAGCTTGTTAGAGATTCCCAGAGCCATTTAAGGAATACATGAACAAGTATATTTATACTTTCTTTACCCCAATGTGGCTCTTCAAACCCCATGCACAGCTTACAATGGCCTAAAATGAATATGACATGGCTTTCTTTCCACTCTCCAAAAATGTCCAGGTGTAGTGCTTGTTGGTTTAAGAACAGACTCCTTTAAAACGGTGTCAGTCTTCAATTTCCTTGAGCAAGCTTCTATAGAAGATAAGACCATCAGCAGAGTAGCCTGGCTGGTCAGATGAAGAGAGGGTAATGGTATTGAAAAATAAAAAACGGGACAGAACAGGCGCAATTCCATGCTGAACACTGGGTCAAGTGCCATCTTTCTTTCCCAGTGAGATCCAGTCTGCGTGAGCCCTCAAGAGCTTCTGGGAACACAAAGAAGCTGAGAAAGAGGACGTGTCAGAGGCAGAATGTACTGATTTGTGCGCATTAGATACAATGCAAAATAAAAAGTAAGTAATTTGTGGAGGGTGGAGGCTGTGGTGCGTGTTGGAGGGTGTTTCTAGAATAGCAGCGCTCCCATGCTGCCCATTTCACTCTGCTCCTTGACGAAGATCTCAAAGTACTGGTAGATGATGGTCACGGCCAAAAGAATTCCAGTACCAGAACCGATGGCGCCCAGAAAGTCCGCCATGACAGACAGCCCACCTATGCATAGGCCACCGAAAGCTGCAGCTGTGGGGATGTACCTTCACAAAGAACACAAGATTTTAGAAATGTGTAGAAAAACACGCAGCAATTAACACTTGGGCCAGAGTGCAACCAAAGGTGTGTATGTTTTTACCGGTTGAGCTCGTGCACCATGGAGGTCTCTCGGTGTCCCCTCATCACCATCTGCTGTTCCTTCAGCTGCTTAGCCACCTGTCAGACATGCAGAGTTAGCAACTACCACACATACTTCAGTGTACCTACAGTAAGTGCATCTGTAACAGATGAAGCAAATGCATCTAGTGCATCAAGTGACTCACATCTTTGGCCGAGGATCCTGAAACCTCGATCCATGTCTTGGAGAAGAAGGCACAGGAGCCCAGCATGAAGACGATGTAGATGGCAGCGTGGATGGGGTCATCCAGAACAGAACCAAAGGACTCCGGGGGAGAGAGGTAGTAGCAGAGACCTCCAACTGGGTAGGCACGAGCTGGTCCTCCAGTGGAAGTATCCTATACAAACACACAATCAATTAAGTATAGATTCTCCATGTAAGCATAGCCCAATCAGGGCTGTTATGAGTAAAACAGGGCTCAAGACTGCGACCATTGAGTCACATGTTTTCTACATTGCAACCTCACTCAAAACATCTCTTTTGGATAAAAGAAATCACAAAATTCTGCAACCCCAAATTCATTACAATCACTAGAATAGGTTGCACATCAAAATCTTAAATTATGCATTCCTGCTTGGTAGTGCTGAGCGATTAGTGCTTTTTGAAGTCTGTTCAGTTTGAGTATTAAAATCCGTTTTCAATTTTGATCATTTTTTTAAAACATTAAATGCACTATGCATTATGTGGGTTGAATACAATTCCCATGATGGTAGTTACTGCTCATCACTTACTAACCATCATTTATTCACTTTAATCAAATATTTCAGTTGTGTATATTACATTAGTTTTACTTGTTGACTTTACTTCACTCCAAGTCATCTCTATAGAGCTACTGCCTATGCAGTCTGACAAATCACTAAGTAATTCTTCAAAGTAAATCAATAAGTCCTACTTTTATGACTTGAATACCAACTCTCAATCACTTAGATCATGCATTTTCAGGTCAAGATAGCGCGCTAAGCAACTGCTCTATCACTCTTGATTATGCATTTCTGTCTCTTTTACATTGCAGGTGTAAAAGAAACAGACCGGACCAGTAGGCGCAGAATGGACTACTGTATGTTCATTGTAGTTAATTACCAAGTTTTTTTGCGCTAAAGTATGTAGAATATTGGCCTGTTGGAAACCACGTCGTACAGTTCAGGCTTGATCTGATTTATCTCTACAGAAACTGGCCATTGAGCTCACAGATAGAAATGCGCACCCACCAATCATAACTCCTTTCTATGTGTATCAAAATAATGATACTTTCCTTGAATTTCATTATGAAAGCATAACACTGAAATATCTTGTGTGATGCACATCTCACCCATATTGTGATTTATAAATTGGACTGTTTTTGGATTGCGTAAACAGTAATTGTGTGATGGTGGGGATGCAGGGTTGTGCTTGACGTAGTTCCTCAACAGCACAGCTAGGAGAGCTCAAAAGCACCTTACTAGTTGAAGATTCTTGAGTCATAAAGGGCATTGAAATTACTTAGGTTGTTCTACCCTACATTTTCCAGGAATATTCTTATGTTACTGAATGTATCAGGAGTATTTTCAGATTAAAATGCACATAAAATCAATTTTCCAATAGTCTCCAAACTGTTCCCTTTCAATTGCTACCATGGTTATGCATTTCCCATTTTTTATGGGCGTGCGACCAAATCTTGGGCTGGTGCCACCAACTGAAAAACAGAGGCACCAGTGCGACCAGGGGAAAATGTTAGTCTGGAGCCCTCTTAAAACCTTCTGAAGGCTAGCTCTCTTACACAGGATTGCTGAAAGAAATGTCTAATCTGTCATCACTACCAGTGTGCTGTCATAGTAGTCCAAAACATGTGATCATAACCACCACTATGGCATCAAACAGACTCTTCATTGTTTACAGTCACACACTACCAGACAACACAAAGACATATTCAGTATCGGTTTTAACTTCATGAAGGTTAAATGTGATGAGAAAAAAATAACTAAGTGGATGTACATTTTTAAATAGTACAGGTGTAATGAACATGGGTGAGGCAAGTCTCCACCTCTGTGTAATGAACACAGAAGCGACACTCAAAGTTCATTGTGGACAGGTACTTACAGACCAGGTGCCCAGCAGGTTAACCAGAAAGTTGCCACTGAATCGCGTGGAGAGCATCTGAGAGATGACGTACAGGTTGGACACAAGGGCAGACTGGAGGATGATGGGAATGTTGGAAGTGTAGAAGAGCTTGATGGGATAGGTGTTGTACTGACCACGGTAACGGGCAGACTTGATGGGCAAGTCCACCCTGAAGCCCTGGAAGGAGGAGGCAAGAAGTGTTCAAGACCTTTCAAATACAACCACGGAAATCCAATGGTATTCAAAGTTTGTCTTCAATTATTCTATGCATGCAGCTTTTTGGTCTGAACATTTATGTTCACATTGTCAACAGATCCAGTGGCCATAAAGGTCACTTAAGCAATGAATTGAAAGCCATTTGTAAAACCAATCAAATGACAGCCAAGACGATATAGGCTATAAAGCGGGTTGTCTGTCCACTGACCTGGAAGTATATGACTACAGCAAAGACGAAGACTGTGGCGATGAGGTTCAAGAGGTTAGGCAGGTTCTGGCGGTAGAAGGCCTCTCTCAGGGCGCGCACCTTGTCTGTGCGGGTGGCCAACAGGTGGAACAGGGCAATGACGGCACCTTCAAACTCCGTTCCTGAGACACAAGAGACAAGGTTACCTAACTAACCACAGCACAGCAGGGGGAACAACCTTGACTGAAGAACAAGAGCACATTGTAGATACACATACACTAGTTACACAAAAGTATGTGGACATCCCTTGAAATGAGTGGTTTCGGCTATTTCAGCCACACCCATTGCTGACAGGTGTATAAAAATCGAGCACACAGCCATGCAATCTCCAAAGACAAACATTGGCAGTAGATTGACCTGTACTTAAGCGCTTATTGACTTTCAACATGACACCGTCATAGGATGCCACCTTTTCAACAAGTCAGTTCGGCAAATTTCTGCCCTGCTAGAGCTGCCCAGGTCAACTGTAAGTGCTGTTATTGTGAAGTAAAAATGTCTAGGAGCAACAACGGCACAGCCGCGAAGTGGTAGGCCACACAAGCTCAAAGAACAGGACCGCCGAATGCTGAAGCGCATAAAAATCGTCTGTCCTGGGTTGCAACACTCACTACTAAGTTCCAAATTGCCTTTGGAAGCCACGTCAGCACAAGAACTGTTCATCGGGAGCTTAATGAAATTAGTTTCCATAGCTGAGCAGCCACACACAAGCCTAAGATCACCATGCACAATGCCAAGCGTCGACTGGAGTGGTGTAAAGCTCGCCGCCATTGGAGTCTGGAGCAGTGGAAATGCGTTCTCTGGTGTGATGAATCATGCTTCACCATCTGGCAGTCAGATGGATGAATCTGGGTTTGGCGAATAACAGGAGAGCGCTACCTGCCCCAATGCATAGTGCTAACTAAAGTTTGGTGGAGGAAGAATAAATGGTGTGGGGCTGTTTTTCATGGGTCGGGCTAGGCCCCTTATTTCCCTTCACTGGAACTCAATGCTACAGCATACAATGACATTCTAGATGATTCTGGGCTTCCAACTTCGTGGCAACAGTTTGGGGAAGGCCCTTTCCTGTTTCAGCATGACAAGGGCCTCGTTCACAAAGTGAGGTCCATACAGAAATGGTTTGTTGAGATCGGTGAGGAAGAACTTAACTGGTCTGCACAAAGCCCTGACCTCAATCCCATAGAACACCTTTGGGATGAATTGGAACACCGACTGTGAGCCAGGTCTAATCGCCCAACCTCACTACTGCTCGTGGCTGAGTGGAGGCTGTTATAGCATCAAAGGGGGGGGACCAACTCCATATTAATGCCCATGACCTTGGAATGCGAGGTTCGACGAGCATGTGTCCACCTACTTTTGGTCATGTAGTGCATGTACACCTTAGTGCTACCTACCTCTCCCAGTGTTGACAGTAGTGGGACTGAAGGCCTTCCAGACGATGGTCTCACAGATGTTGGTGGCAATGAACAGGGAGATACCAGAGCCTAGACCATAGCCCTTCTGCAGCAGCTCATCCAGCAGCAGCACAATCAGACCTGCCACAAACAGCTGGGGAAGAAGGAGAGAGCTTAAAATAGGGAAGGGAAAGGGTATACCGAGTCAGCACAACTGAATGCATTCAACTGAAATGGGAGAGGAGCGGTGCCTGGGAAGCAGTTGTGGGTTAACTGCCTTGCAGAACGGCAGATTTTTCCATCTTTCTGGCACAGGGATTCGAACCAGCGACATTTCAGTTACTGGCCCAACACTCTTAACCACTAGGCTACCTGACCAGGAGGATGAAAGCAGAGCAGACTGTTGAGCATGGCTGATCGACAGATTAAAGAAATGGCTGCCAAAGGGTAGTAGTGAAAGTTAGGTCTCTGTACCTAAAGGGTACAATTAATGAACTGTTTATATGAACTGGGGGGGAATCTAACTTACCTGAATGATGATGAGCAGGCAGATCCCAGCACCCATCTCTGAGGGGTCTCCGTACATGCCAGTCATCACGTAAACAATGGCCTGCCCAATGGTGATGATCATGCCAAACACTGCAAAGAAAAAGGAAGATGGTTGCATTCAATATCCTCGGACTGTTCAATATCCTTGGACTGTTGTGAGTGGAAAAACACTTTGCAACAGGATACTGAATACACCCCAGCCTTATGACAGGCTAGAGACCCGTATTCTAATACCCGTCATATACAAGCCCACAAATCAGAACAGTTGCCAGGTGGCTATATAACCATAATTCAACGTATTATGATTAATCCCATTCCTTAGTAAAAACTGCTTCTGTGCAAGGTGATTAGAGGGTGGACCTACATTTCTGTGCTCCGTTGAAGAGTGCTCTGTCCTTGGGGGTGTCTCCAACCTCAATGATCTTGGCTCCAGCCAGCAGCTGCATGATGAGACCAGAGGTAACAATGGGTGAGATACCCAGCTCCATCAGAGTACCTGTAGAATGGTGGAGGATCACAGTACTGTTCAATCAACATTTATTATGGACCAACACTGTTGTACTGGAAAAGGGGATTCTAACAAAGGCAAAGCTCTGAATACAGTGATATGAGCTAAAGAATGTCAGCTTTTGCAAAGACTGCTTGTCAAAAGAGATAAGACCTGATAACATCACAGGGAATAATTATTTCTCCATGTAAGAGGTGGGAACCAAACAGTGAAGGTGTAATAGATGCTTCTAACATGATCAGTAGCCAAGATTGAGAGCCGTTAATAAATGGAGGGAGACAGGTGTCAATATTTGTTTATTTAACTAGGCAAGTCAGTTCACAACAAATTCTTATTTACAATGACGGCCTACACCGGTCAAACCCGGACGACGCCGGGCCAATTGTGTGCCGCCCTATGGGACTCCCAATCACGGCCGGTTGTGATACAGCCTGGATTCGAACCAGGGTGTCTGTAGTGATGCCTCAAGCACTGAGATCCAGTGCCTTAGACCACTGGGTCAATGACGTGAGCCCATTGTTTAGCTTAGCAACAACCAGGAAGGGTAAAGCTTTAGAACGCTGTGTTTTGTTTGAAGTTAACATGCTATATTTCTTGGTTAAGATCACATTCATGCCATCTTAACTGGCAGTACAATAGATTCTTTAGTAAGTACAGCACTTCTAATATCCAACTTAGACTTGAAGAATGTATTTTCTGTACTATAAATCTTTAGTAGTGCTGAGCAATTTACCGACATTTCCTTTTATTGGTTATTAAACAACTAACTGACCGACAGCTGTTCAATTACTTGAGGGTTTTGGTGAGCCCAACGCACCGTTTCTCTACAGAGAAATCAAATAATTCATGAGAAATTACATCAAGAAAAATGTGGCACGCTGGGCTGAAGGAAGTTGTAGTTTCCATAAAGCAAATATTCAACCTAGTTCAGCGTAAGAACACATACACTTTTACGCCTACTACGTTCGGTTAGTTTCACACAGACCTCATGAGAGAGGAATGTGCACAACAGAGGGATGGAGATGTACTTTCAGGAACTGTCTCATTTACTTTGAAGAACTAGTAAAAGGATACTCAAGACAGCCCTGCAGCATGATTGAGCAGGCTAGCCTAGCTAAATAGGATGACTAAAGACAGTACAGTATTTGGGGAGCAAAGAGCTGTTTGGCTGCTACAGTCTGAGCAGAGATGATGACTTTAAGGAATTAAAAATAAAATCAAATAAAAACAAAGTAATATTCACATCTGAAATATATTTTAATAGTAATTTCCTATTGATGTCTATCCAATGTGGGCCTGACAGAGACAATCAAATATTTTAAATGTTTTGGCAATTTAAGGTTAATTATTTTTGGATTAGAAATGTAACATGAAAAAAAAAACATTTGAATGTCATTTCATAATACATTGTGATTTTTTTAAATTACCGAAATCCATTATTATTATTATTATTATTATTATTATTATTATTATTATTATTATTATTATTATTATTATTATTATTATTATTTTTGTTTAAATCAAACTGAAATGACAAAGCACTATTCACTCAGCACTATTAGCTAGCTGCCTATTACTAGCTGGTTAGATGGGCAGGTTGGTACTGCATAGTTAGGTAGCATTAAAGATCGACAAACAAGGCAGAAAGTATTATGCAGGCCAGATAATGCTAGCTTGCAAACTTTGCTAGATTGGCTTATGAAACTAATTCCTAATTCGAAAATAGTTAGCTTACCATCTTTGGGTTGCTTGAAAGTTGTCATGTTTAAAACACACACTTTCTGCAGTGAAGAGTGACAACGCTTCTGCCTAGCCTCAAGCTATATAGCTAGCTAGGTATACATAACATGCAGTCATGACACTTGACGAACCGTCTTTTTAATATTCTCTTCTATTAGCTAGCTACTAGTAGTAACTGTAGCTACTTAGCAGCCAATATCATGACTGGCTGGCTATCCAACCAGCTAATCTGCACAATACATTTCCAGTCCAAGCCTCCAGAAATACACTGCAGTGGAGAAGAAGCAAAGCAAAAACTACGATAATGTTCTCACTCTCACTACAGACCCAGCAACTTTGTCTGTTTTTACAATGGCACAGGACACCAGCGTGCATGCAGTTATTGCATTGAATTAGCATTTTATCACCTTGGCATTGTAGCTTGAAATAATTAGACTCAACTCAGTTATAGATAGAACGCTTGGTTATTTAAAAAATATATACACTGCTCCAAAAAATAAAGGGAACACTTATACAACACAATGTAACTCCAAGTCAATCACACTTCTGTGAAATCAAACTGTCCACTTAGGAAGCAACACTGATTGACAATAACTTTCACATGCTGTTGTGCAAATGGAATAGACAACAGGTGGAAATTATAGGCAATTAGCAAGACACCCCCAATAAAGGAGTGGTTCTGCAGGTGGTAACTACAGACCACTTCTCAGTTCCTATGCTTCCTGGCTGATGTTTTGGTCACTTTTGAATGCTGGCGGTGCTTTCACTCTAGTGGTAGCATGAGACGGAGTCTACATCAATGCGAGCTGTGGCAAGAAGGTTTGCTGTGTCTGTCAGTGTAGTGTCCAGAGCATGGAGGCCCTACCAGGAGACAGGCCAGTACATCAGGAGACGTGGAGGAGGCCGTAGGAGGGCAACAACCCAGCAGCAGGACCGCTACCTCCGCCTTTGTGCAAGGAGGAGCAGGAGGAGCACTGCCAGAGCCCTGCAAAATGACCTCCAGCAGGCCACAAATGTGAATGTGTCTGCTCAAACGGTCAGAAACAGACTCCATGAGGGTGGTATGAGGGCCCGACATCCACAGGTGGGGGTTGTGCTTACAGCCCAACACCGTGCAGGACGTTTGGCATTTGCCAAAGAACACCAAGATTGGCAAATTCGCCACTGGCGCCCTGTGCTCTTCACAGATGAAAGCAGGTTCACAATGAGCACGTGACAGACGTGACAGTCTGGAGACGCTGTGGAGAACGTTCCGCTGCCTGCAACATCCTCCAGCATGACCGGTTTGGCGGTGGGTCAGTCATGGTGTGGGGTGGCATTTCTTTGGGGGGGCCGCACAGCCCTCCATGTGCTCGCCAGAGGTAGCCTGACTGCCATTAGGTACCGAGATGAGATCCTCAGACCCCTTGTGAGACCATATGCTGGTGCGGTTGGCCCTTGGTTCCTCCTAATGCAAGACAATGCTAGACCTCATGTGGCTGGAGTGTGTCAGCAGTTCCTGCAAGAGGAAGGCATTGATGCTATGGACTGGCCCGCCCGTTCCCCAGACCTGAATCCAATTGAGCACATCTGGGACATCATGTCTTGCTCGATCCACCAACGCCACGTTGCACCACAGACTGTCCAGGAGTTGGCGGATGCTTTAGTCCAGGTCTGGGAGGAGATCCCTCAGGAGACCATCCGCCACCTCATCAGGAGCATGCCCAAGCGTTGTAGGGAGGTCATACAGGCACGTGGAGGCCACACACACTACTGAGCCTCATTTTGACTTGTTTTAAGGACATTACATCAAAGTTGGATCAGCCTGTAGTGTGGTTTTCCACTTTAATTTTGAGTGTGACTCCAAATCCAGACCTCCATGGGTTGATAAAAATAATCAATGGAAATCTAATTTATGTGATTTTGTTGTCAGCACATTCAACTATGTAAAGAAAAATGTATTTAATAAGATTATTTCATTCATTCAGATCTAGGATGTGTTATTTTAGTGTTCCCTTTATTTTTTTGAGCAGTGTATATTTAAGCCATTTAACGCAGCACTAAAATTAATGCATTTCAATGAGAGATTCCTTTATTTTTTTTTAGACCTTTGTGGGCGGGGCCGAATCTGTTACTAGGGACGCACAGTTCAAACTTGTCTTCCTCCATATGGACTGATGATTACAGACACAGGCAAGCATTCAAACTAAGAACCAGACTGTTCGTTTCTCACCTCTGTTGGAAGCCAGGATTACTCTCATCCAGTAGAAGGGATCTGCAGAGTCCGAGGACATGATGCCAAAGAGGGGAATCTAGGAGGACAGGAGACCAAGAGAAAGAATGAATCCAATACACTGTACCCACAAGAGTTTTAACTACACTCAGAGTCATCATTACCTGTGGCCTTAACCATATTATAAGCGAGTGATAATAAGACCAAAGACAGGCAGGGCTTCTCTGCAAGAACCATACAATATATAGAATTACACAGAGACAGATGTTCAGCTCAGCAGATACTAACCTGGCAGCACACCAGGAAGATGAAGAGAGTGATGGCAGTCCATAGTACTTTTTCTCTGAACTGAATCTGTAGAGGTAAAAGAGGGAGGTTTTAGAAACATCACTAGAGCTAAGATGGTTGAAGAGCTAGTGAGGAGATCGCGGTATACTATACCTTTCTCTCTGGTTTCTGAATCTCGGGTAAGACCGCACAAAACGGCTTTATGACTTCCAAAAATTTAACTGAAAAAAAACAACAAAAAACACGAGGTTGGTTTGTTTCTTTGGGGGGAAAAAAACCTACATACAACATACAGAGTAAAATAAGTCTTGTCCTAACCAGTGAAAGATAGTTACACTTCATCAGGATGAAACGTCATCACTCCCATGCATGCAAAAATTAGGCTCCACTCATATTCGCTAGTTAGCTAAGTAAGGTAATCAATCCAGTGAGTTAACTAGCTATATTGTATGTGGGAACAAACTAGTGGGCCTATAGCTAGGCTGATTATGAGAGCAGATTAACAGAGGCAATAGAAATACAGTATATCTACTAGAGGTCGACCGATTAATCAGGGCCGATTTCACATTCTCATAACAATCGGTAATCTGCATTTTTGGACACTGATTACATTGCACTCCACGAGGAGACTGCGTGGCAGGCTGACCACCTGTTATTTATTATATTATAATTAAGTCTATAATTTGATAGAGCAGTCTGACTGAGCGGTGGTAGGCAGCAGCAGGCTCGTAAACATTCATTCAAACAGCACTTTCCTGCGTTTGCCAGCAGCTCTTCGCAATGCTTGAAGCACAGCGCTGTTTATGACTTCAACGCTATCAACCCCCGAGATTAGGCTGGCAATACTATAGTGCCTATAAGAACATCCAATAGTCAAAGGTATATGAAATACAAATGGTATAGAGAGAAATAGTCCTATAATAACTACAACCTAAAACTTCTTAACTGGGAATATTGAAGACTCATGTTAAAAGGAACCACCAGCTTTCATATGTTCTCATGTTCTGAGCAAGGAACTTAAATGTTAGCTTTTTAACATGGCACATATTGCACTTTTACTTTTTTGTATTACTTAAACCAAATTGAACATGTTTCACTTATTTATATGAGATTTTTATTTATGTATTATATTAAGTTAAAATAAAAGTGTTCATTCAGTATTGTTGTAATTACCATTATTACACACACATTTTTTTAAATTATTTTTAATTTTTTTAAATCAGACGATTAATCTGTATTTTTTTGGTTCTCCAATAATCGGTATTGGCGTTGAAAAATCATAATCAGTCGACCTCTAATATCAACTGTAGCTGGACAGCTAACCATAGTTCTTCAAAGAAGTTGACATTCATTGGGAATGCCAATGTGGTTTATTCAAAACAATGTAAGCAAGCTAGCAGCAAACTAGTCATAATTAAGCAATAAGGCCCAAGGGGGTGTGGTATATGGCCAATATACCACGGCTAAGGGCTGTTCTTACGCACAAAGCAACGCAGAGTGCTAGGACACAGCCCTTTGCCGTGGTATATTGGCTATACATCACAAACCCATGAGGTGCATTATTGCTATTATAAACTGGTTACCAACGTAATTAGAGCAGTAAAAATAAATGTTATCATACGGTCTGATATACCACGGCTTCAACCAATCAGCATTCAGGGCTCGAACCACCCAGTTTGTCTGATGTCACTGTCATTTCAAAGACTTGAACCAGGCAGTATCTCTGCGCACAGGCACTGACACTGTTACAGCAGACTATGCTAGCTAGTAACATTTCCTAGAATGACAGACTGTAGAGGCTAACTAGTTAGCGAATGTTGAAGGTGCACACAGCAATCTGAAATGTCCCAACAATTTGTGGGCACTTCATGAGCCTCGTTAGCTAAAGTCAGGAGCGATTGTACGTTAGCTGCCTCCTGCCGTTAGCTTCCCATTCCGTTAACAAACGTTATAATATTTTACAGTTAATAGATAAGTAAAACGATTATTTGTGTAACCCTGGTTAGCTAATAACTATAACACCATAACTACTAACTAAGGTACGGTAAGTTTAGCTAGTTAACGACCTAACATTACAGCTGACGTTAGCATTGGCTGGCTAGTAGCAAGCTACAATACATGTCCGTTCACAGCCAATCTAACTAGCTAAACGTTCAAAATATACATTTAACATGCAATTCACAGATACATCGACAGAAGTTAGAAAAATAACTCACTGCCCATGGTGTCCTTTATCCGATTCCTGTTGTGTTAAACTGGTGCCACTTGAAGGATCAGCACAGTTTGCGTGGCACCATTGAACCGCTCTGCACAGAAAAGAATGCGCTGTAAAGACACGTCATCAATGAAGCTCCTACTACACGTCAGATCTTGGGGATTCTTTTGCCGCGTTCAAGAATGTCTGAATTTGAAACTTGTGGTGCTTTCAATATAACTGGGAAAGGGGAAAAAGAGGTAAAATCATGATGTCACTGATTTTCAGGTCGGAATGACGGAGTTTTAGAAAGATGCCCGATATTCCGACTTCGAATTCCGAGTTAGGATGACCGTTCAAAACGATTTTCCCAGTCGTAGCACGTTTTTTTTTCGAGTTCCCAGTAGTTTTGAACACGGCATAATTCTCATAACCTGCTAAATTAATTATCCTAACCTGCTGCCAAAAGTCAAATCTGACAAAAATGTATCCCATCTAGTCAAAACAGATACATCTCAAATATGCGTTTGATTATGATAAAACAAGAAATATTACACTTGCAGTAAATGCAAAACCTCAGAATAACTGCAGCTAGTTCATTACAATTTATAAATTATCACGAGACTGCTCATTCGGTAGTTTAATTTACCTTCACTGAAATTAAAATGCATGATCATGAACAAATTAAAATACTATTTATTTGACTTCAATGATTTGGGAATGCAGAAAATGCTCTAGTTAACACTTACTGCCATCAGGGGTCAGCATTATACCATTTTTATCACTGCATGTTATTTTTTGTACAGCTTTCAGTTGGCCCTAGAATGACACTGTTTTATGCAAGCGCAGAAAAGTGAGCAACTGGTAAAGTGAAGTAAATCAATTGTGCAAAAAAAAAATTGGACAATGATTAAGTGTCTCTCTATTAGACCTAGAGTCGATTGAGGCACCCGTGAATAGCTCCCCGTGTGTTTATGCTATTGATTTACCACTTGTTGTGGCTGCAGCTTAATCACCTCTTTCTGCCGATATAAAGTTTGCCCCTTTTCCAAAACATGGGGCTTGTGATAGCAGCTTTTTTTCTACGCATGACACACCCACACCCGGACAAGAAAATCGTCACGAAATCGTGTGTAAAACCCAAACCAAGCAACAAACTCACCACCTATCGAAAGATGACTCTCAGAGAGGTGGGTAACTGCATTCCAATATGGCATCCCAATATGCCAATATGGCGAGTATGGGCAAGTGGGTGTGTCGAAAGGAAAGTAGTGGGTGTGTCGAAAACGAAGGTTACTTCTGTAACCACGGTTATGTGAGCTATATGGACCACTCCAATATATTGGTATCACTCCGCGGCAGAGGGATACATCCGAGGTGAGGATTTATAGATTCACTCGTACACCTTTGTCACAGCTGGGGTCAGCCCCTATATATAGACCCCATGGTCGCGACACACGTTCTCTACATCATTTTTGAGGCGCCTCTAGCACCGTAGACGATTGGAGTGATCCATATAGCTCACAGAACCTTGGTTACATACGTAACCTTCGTTGTGTGTCACTATATTGGATCACTCCAATATATGGGTTTACCCGTGCCAGATTTAGTCGGTGCTAGAGGGACCTGGGCAGCCAGCAGCGAAGTCCCAGTGCGGGACCGAGACGCAGGGGCCATCAATGTGGAAGGGGGGTCCTGGCACAGTCCCCGGAAGGGGAGGCGATGCCCAGGACTGCTGAACCAACCGCAGAGGGAGGTGCCACATTTACCCGATAGTACCTAGCAAAGGTGCAAGAGAAAGCCCAGCTGGCCACAACACAGATCTCAGCGAGGGGCACTCCTCTCAGTAGAGCCCAGGATGCCAACACCCCTCGTGTTGAATGTGCCACCACAGATCCCAGCACTGGCTTGCCAGCCAGGCGGTATGCTGTCGTAATCGTGACCGCAATCCAGTGAGAGAGCCTCTGCTTTGATAACCCAGCCCCAACGACTCTCTCACCATAGCAGACAAAAAGCTGGTCTGTTGTTCTCACTGACCATGTCCGCTCCACATAGGCAGCCAGTGTTCGCACAGGGCACAGCATGCTGGAGGGAGGCCCAGAGTCCCTTGCCACTCCCGGGGGGTCATAAGCAGACAGGATAAAAGGGATGTTCACATGGCTGTCTAACAGAACCTTGGGGAGGAATGAAGGGTTGGAGAGGAAAGATATACTCCTCCCCCTGGGGTCCATCCGGTAGCACTCAGAACTTACCGAAAGAGCATGGAGCTCACCCATTCTCTTCATGGAAGTAATCGCTACCAAGAAAGCCACCTTCATAGAGAGGTGTTTCAGGGAGGCAGACTCCAACTGTTCGAAAGGCGGCTTTGCCAAAGCTGCCAAGACCACATCCAGATCCCAGCTCGCCATTGAGCGGGTGCTAGTTGGACACAGGCAACGAACCCCCTTCATAAACCTGGAGACCAAGGGATGGCACCCCACCGGCCTGTCTATCCACCCCACATGGCAGGCAGGTATAGCGGTCAAATATCCTCTCAGTGTAGAGGCTGCCAAGCCCTCATCCAAGTGAGACTGCAGGTATTGGTGGACATACTGCACCCCGCATGACTCGGGCACAACCTCAATACCAGTGCACCAAGAGCAGAACAACCGCCAACGCAACTGGTATGCCGCGATAGGAGTCGGTGCCCTTGCGCTCTGCATTGTGTACATTACGCCCTCCAGTGGTCCTAACATGGACCATTGGTGCCGTTCAGCGGCCAAGCCCACAGACTGAGGCAGTGCGGTCTC
The DNA here is from genome assembly GCF_901001165.1 of Salmo trutta. Lineage (NCBI taxonomy): Eukaryota > Metazoa > Chordata > Actinopteri > Salmoniformes > Salmonidae > Salmo > Salmo trutta. The sequence goes on from NC_042972.1 coordinate 43,928,550, forward strand.
GGATGCCACAGAGTTCCCCCGGCCTGAGACAGCAGTCTCAGGGGCAGTTGCCAAGGTGTCCCAGACAACAGGGACAGGAGAAGGCTGAACCAGGGTCGTCTGGGCCAGTATGGGGCCACCAGCAGCAGACGATGATCCGCCATCCTGGTCCTGTCCAGCACAGCCTGGATCAGGGGAAAAGGGGGGAATACGTAAAGCTCCAGCCCTGGCCAATCGTGAGCCAGAGCATCTAAGCCCAGAGGCCCTGTTGGCTTCGACATGGAGTACCACAGGGACAGTGTGCATTGTCCAGGGACACAAACAAGTCCACCTGCGCCCTCCCGAACTGGGGATATAGGCTCCAGTCCCAAGGTGGCGGGCCCTCCCTTGAGAGCATATACGCTGCACATTCAGGATGCCAGGTATGTGCACTGCGCGTAGAGACGCTAGATGTCCCTGAGCCTAGAGAAGGAGCTCCTATGCCATAAGATGGAGGCGGTGGGACCTCAGTTCACCCTGATGGTTGATGTAAGCCACCACTGTGGTGTTGTCTGTTCTTACCAGGACATGTCTTCCCTTCAGATGTGTAAGGAAAGACCACAGGGCCAGTAGTACAGCTTGGAGCTCTAGTGTATTGACGTGCCTGCCGCTCCAAGGGGGTAGCCAACAGCCGCTGGCTGACCTGCCCTTGGTCACACCCCCCAACCGTTCTGGGAGGCATCCGTGCTGACCAGCTTCCGGCTGCCCATCCTCAGCATCTCCACCTGAGAGAAAGGAGCGACAGCGCCACCTCAACAATGCCCTGAGGCACTGTGCGGTCACTCGCAGCTGGCGGTGACGCTTCGGGTGCAGCCAGTGTGAGTTGAACTACCATTGAAGAGGGTGGAGATGGAGCAGGCCCAGGGGAATCAGCAACGGGGCTGCCGTCAGCAAGCCCAACAGGCATTGGCAGGTCAGGGCGGATTCCACCCACCCCTGCCGAAAGGGTCGGCCACCGTGGTGACACGAAGGCCCCTGAAGGACAGCACCGGAAGTGGAGTCGGACCCCCCCGAGCATTGTGGACAACACCCAGGGGGACTCCACACCCTCCTCCCGATTTGCCCTTTGAGACAGGGAGAAGCGGCCGAGGCCTGCCGGGGCCCGCCTCTCTAGCGCCCCGAGCGCCTGAGTCCCCCAGGCACGTCCCTATGGCTGTGACACTCGCCGCTGTCGTCCCCCAGCATGAAGCGATGGGGCAGGAGAGGGACGACCTCCCCGTCCGTCTGTCGTTCGGGTGCAGGTGGGTGGCGACAGTCCGTCTGCTTTGGACCTGGGGCCTGAGGAGGCGGCATGAACTATCTCAGGGTCTCCCAGTCACTACAAACTTTATCGGTCTGCTCCAGAATGTCATCAACCCCTGGGCCAAACGTCAGCCCTGGGGTGATCGGGAGAGTGGCAAATGTGCTCTGGAGAGCAGCTGGTAGAGGGACTTACAGCTTGCTGGCGCATCACTCCTGAGGGATGGAGCTCGTCCCCAGCCTGAGCCCGAGCCTAGCCGACCCACTTGCGCATGGCCTCCAATCGCGCCAGGCGCAGGCATTCTGAGAACACCACAAAAAACAGGCATCCAGTAGGGTGCTCCACCGCCCTCTCCGGATGCCACTATCACACATGTCACAAAGGGAAGCCATAAGCTCAGCCAAGCCAACAAGGCCACGGAGCAGGGGTTCGACGCCCTGGGAGAGCTTATGTCGTGACCCGTTTGGAGGAATAGGAACCCGGTGAGGGATAAATTATCCAGTACCTCTAGAAAAAATGGGGAAGACCCATGTGGGAAAAAAATGGTCAGACAAAAAAACAGCAACCAGGTAATGGATTTGATTTATTCGTTTTTTTTTGTTTTTGCCAACTGCAATATTACCTAGCTGGTTTAATATCCAAGCAGTAAAAACAGCCATATGATGGAGTAACTCCGTTAAAGTACTCCAAAGTTAATGTCTCAACTTGGTGGAAAGCCCACCATGATACTCTTACACTCTGCAGGGGAAAGAACAATAAAAAAAACCCAGCAGGGTAATTAGCAGAGAACCCGCGTCTATGGTGCAGGGAACAGCATGTTTAAGCAATTCACAGCACACACATAGAACAAGCCAGCCGACAAGTTGTGTAAGGTAAATTACAGTTTGTGGCAGCAAGAGCCACCATACTAATAGATGCACACAAGATATTACACTTACCAGTGACTTACCAAGCGAACTTCAGAAAGTTTGTACCCCAAACCATACGGACGTCCACCGAGAAAATGAAAGAACGTGTGTCGCGGCCATGGGGTCTATATATAGGGGCGGACCCCAGCCGTGACACAGGTGTACACGGGAGTGAATCTGTAAATCCTCACCTCGGATCTATCCTTCCGCCGCCGATTGATACCAATATATTGGAATGATCCAATATAGTGAAACATAACACTCTGTTTTGGTTAGATGGTTTTGGAACAGAACATCAACAAGGAGGCATCAGGCGATGTGTATTCGGAACTAGTGAGGAAAGATGGCGGAAGCGGATGATAAAGTGGATTCTGAATAAAATGGAAGTAGAATCAAGGAGAATAGACCTGTGTTCGAATACTCATACTAACAATACTATTTGTTGTCACGGTTGTCGTCGGTGAAGGAGGACCAAAACGCAGCAGGCATGCGGTTGTTCATTTTGAACATTTATTAAATCAAAACGAACATTCCAAAACAACAAAACGAAACCACGAACAACAAAACAGTCTGGCTAGGCCCAAGGCTAAGCACAGAACAATCTCCCGCAAAATACAAGACAAACACACCCAACTAATATAGGACTTCCAATCAAAGGCAACACCAAACAGCTGCCTTCAATTGGAAGTCCAACCCCAATTAACTCAACATAGAACCATACTCACTAGACTAAACATAGAATACATGAAAACCAAACAGTGCCCAAAAACCCCGGAATACTTAAATCAAATGCCCCTTCAACAAACACACCACCCCGAACCACATAAAACGAATACCCTCTGCCACGTCCTGACCAAACTACAATACCAATTAACCTTATACTGGCCAGGACGTGACATTTGTAATGTGAATTGAGTATATAGCATGCTTATTGGTCAAAGAATGGATATAGTTAGTATGCCAAAAGTTCCCAGATGTCGTACTAAATTAACCAAAATACGAAGTATACACGCAGAGGACACTATTTCCATAATTTTAAGGCTCATAATGCAATTCTTCAGAAAATGGCCGTGGCTTAACAATGTTTTCAGATTTGAAGAAAATGGCGGAAAATATGCAGCCGAAGTCCGATGCGAGCGAATATAAATTAATTGAACTAACTAATGACTCCTGAGTGGCGCAGCGGTCTAAGGCACTGCATCTTAGTCCAAGAGGCGTCACTACAGACCCTGGTTTGATTCCAGGCTGTACCATAACCGGCCGTGATTGGGAGTCCCATAGGGTGGCGCACAATTGGCCCAGCATCGTCCGGGTTGGGGTTTGGTAGACCTATATCCATCCTGCCCTGCCTCTCTAAAGTCTTTGAAAACCAAGTTAATAAACAGATCACTTACCATTTCGAATCCCACCGTACCTTCTCCGCTGAGCAATCCGGTTTCCAAGCTGATCACGGGTGCACCTCAGCCACGCTCAAGCTACTAAACGATATCATAACCGCCATTGATAAAAGACAGTACTGTGCAGCTGTCTTCATCGACCTGGCCATGGCTTTCGACTCTGTCAATCAACATATTCTTATCGGCAGACTCAATAGCCTTGGTTTCTCAAATGACTGCCTTGCCTGGTTCACCAACTACTTCTCAGACAGAGTTCAGTGTGTCAAATCGGAGGGCCTGTTGTCCGGACCTCTTGCAGTCTCTATGGGGGTACCACAGGGTTCAATTCTCGGGCTGACTCTTTTCTCTGTATATATCAACGATGTCGCTCTTGCTGTGGGTGATTCCCTGATCCACCTCTACGCAGACGACACCATTCTGTATACATCTGGCCCTTCTTTGGACACTGTGTTAACAAACCTCCAAACGAGCTTCAATGCCATACAACACTCCTTCCGTGGCCTCCAACTGCTCTTAAACGCTAGTAAAACTAAATGCATGCTTTTCAACCGTTCGCTGCCCGCACCCGCCCGCCCGACTAGCATCACTACTCTGGACGGTTCTGACTTAGAATATGTAGACAACTACAAATACCTAGGTGTCTGGCTAGACTGTAAACTCTCCTTCCAGACTCATATTAAACATCTCCAATCCAAAATTAAATCCAGAATCGGCTTTCTATTTTGCAACAAAGCCTCCTTCACTCACGCCGCCAAACATACCCTAGTAAAACTGACTATCCTACCGATCCTTGACTTTGGTTATGTGATCTACAAAACAGCTTCCAATACTCAGCAAACTGGATGCAGTCTATCACAGTGCCATCCGTTTTGTTACCAAAGCCCCAAATACTACCCACCACTGCGACCTGTATGCTCTCGTTGGCTGGTCCTCGCTACATATTCGTCGCCAAACCCACTGGCTCCAGGTCATCTATAAGTCTATGCTAGGTAAAGCTCTTATCTCAGCTCACTGGTCATGAAAACAACACCCACCCGTAGCACGCGCTCCAGCAGGTATATCTCACTGGTCATCCCCAAAAGCCAACACTTCCTTTGGCCGCCTTCCTTCCAGTTCTCTGCTGCCAATGACTGGAACCAATTGCAAAAATTGCTGAGGCTGGAGACTTATATTTCCCTCACTAACTTTAAACATCAGCTATCTGAGCAGCTAACCGATCGCTGCAGCTGTACACAGTCCATCTGTAAATAGCCCACCCAATCTACCTACCTCATCCCCATATTGTTTTTATTTACTTTTCTGCTCTTTTGCACACCAGTATCTCTACTTGCACATCATCATCTGCTCATTTATCACTCCAGTGTTAATCTGCTAAATTGTAATTACTTTGCTACTATGGCCTATTTATTGCCTACCTCCTCACACCATTTGCACACACTGTATATAGACTTTCTTTTTTTCTATTGTGTTATTGACTGTATGCTTGTTTATTCCATGTGTAACTCTGTGTTGTTGTTTGTGTCGCACTGCTTTGCTTTATCTTGGTCAGGTCGCAGTTGTAAATGAGAACTTGTTCTCAACTGGCTTACCTGGTTAAATAAAGGTGAAATAAAAAAATAAAAAAAATAAAAAATAGGCCGTCATTGTAAGTAAGAATTTGTTCTTAACTGACTTGCCTTGTTAAAAAATAAAATAAATGTTGAGCAATGTAATAAAGTAATGACTTTTGAAATAAGTTACATTACACGTTATGTTGGTTGACAATTTGTTAGCTACGCTATCCTTAAGAACCGCATAGCATTACAGCAGTATATACTGGTATGTTTGCTAGTTACCTAACGTTAGTTGGATACTAATACATCGAACTTGGCAGGCAGTATATTTACTATCTGCTATCTAACTAACTAACCAACATTTATTGACTTGATTATTCACATCATTCTTAGCAAAGTGGTATAGTCGTTGTGCATTTCAATGGACATTGTTAATTCTGGCTATCTACTCCGATTTCAGAGCACTCTCGCGCACAGTTGAATATGGCCAGTGTCACTTTTTGTCCAAAATACCAAGTGTTATGTTTGGGGCAAATCCAATACAACACATTACTGAGTACCACTTTCCATATTTTCAAGCATAGTGGTGACTGCATCATGTTAGGGGTATGGTATGCACGTAATCGTTAAGGACTGGGGAGTTTTTAGAATAAAAAAGAAACAGAATTGAGATAAGCACAGGCAGAATCCTAGAGAACAACCTGGTTCAGTCTGTTTTCTAACAGACACTGGGTGATACATTCACCTTTCAGCAGGACAATAACCTAAAACACAAGACCAAATCTACACTGGAGCTTACCAAGAAGACAGTGAATGTTCCTGAGTGTCCGAGTTAAAATTTTGACTTAAATCTGCTTGAAAGTCTATAGCAAGACTTGAAAATGGTTGTCTAGCAATGATCAACAACCAATTTGACAAAGCTTGAATAATTTTTTTAAAGAATAATGGGCAAATACTGTACAATCCAGGTGTGCAAAGCTCTTAGTGACGTATCCAGAAAGACTGAAAGCTGTAATCACTGCCAAAGGGGACTCTAACATGTAGTGCCTCAGGGGTGTGGATACTTGTGTAAATTAGATATTTCTGTATTCCTTTTTTAATACATTTGCAAAACTAAAAACATGGTCCTAAGAACACAGTGGCCTCCATCATTCTTAAATGGAAGAAGTTTGGAACCACCAAGACTCTTCCTAGAGCTGGCCGCCCGGCCAAACTGAGCAATTGGGGGAGAAGGGCCTTGGTCAGTGAGGTGACCAAGAACCTGATGGTCACTCTAACACAGCTCTAGAGTTCCTCTGTGGAGATGGGAGAACCTTCCAGAAGCACCACCAATCAGGCCTTTATGGTAGAGTAGCCAGATGGAAGCCACTCCTCAGTAAAAGGCACATGACAGCCCGCTTGGAGTTTGCCAAAAGGCACTCTCAGACCATGAGAAACAAGATTCTCTGGTCTGATGAAACCAAGATTGAACTCTTTGGCCTGAATGACAAGCACTACGTCTGGAGGAAACCTGGCACCATCCCTATGGTTGAAGCATGGTGGTGGCAGCAGCATACTGTGGGGATGTTTTTCAGTGGCAGGGACTGGGAGACTAGTCAGGATCGAGGCAACGATAAACTGAGCAAAGTACAGAGAGATCCTTGATCAAAACTTGCTCACGAGCGCTCAGGACCTCAGACTGGGGCGAAGGTCCACCTTCCAACAAGACAATGACCTTAAGCACAGGACAAGTCTCTGAATGTCCTTGAGTAGCCCAGCCAGAGCCTGGACTTGAACCTGATCGAACATCTCTGGAGAGACCTGAAAATAGCTGTGCAGCGATGCTCCCCATCCAACCTGACAGCACTTGAGAGGATCTGCAGAGAAGAATGGGAGAAACTCCCCAAATATAGATGTGCCAAGTTGTTTAAAAATATAAAAGATTCTTAAGACAATATGTGTGGGCATAGGCAGACGTTGCAATCGGAGTATGCATTTTATGCATATTCTAATTAGATTCAATAGGCTTCATCTGTCAGTGCTGCCCAAAAAGTTTTCATGTAGGCTACACTGAATGTCCCGCAAAATCATCATTTTGGGTATTTTAAATGTGGTCACCCTAAACCCAATACCTGTATTTTTGTTACAGGGTCTGTGAAAATGCTGGAATCATGACTAGTTCTTTAGGTGGCTTTTAGCCATGTTTTTTGGGGGGGTATTTCAGATATATGGAAAAGCGGGTGTAAAAAAGCTTATGGTAAATTTGTGGGATTTTGGTTTGTATATGAAAAGGATAAGAGACGGTACAGGTGCATCAAGCCAGGACCAAAAGACTGAGAAACATCTCCAGGCTGTCAGACTGTTGAACAGCCATTGTGCCATCTCCTGTAGTAAGACACAAAGATGGACTCACATAAAACACACACACAAGCTCACACACACCTCATACACACGCAGACTCCTGTACTCACATACACTGTAAAACTTTTCTGTAATTTTCAACAGTTAAACACTGTATAATGCACAGTAAAATACTGTACATGTTTTACAGCAAAAATGAAAAACGTACAAAAAAACATACTGTATTTCTTTACAGTAATAGCTTATGCCTGCTGTAGAAACAAATTATTTGTTTCAGGCGCCAACCTCATGCTGTCAGGTGAGACACATGAAGCTCAGACTATTTGAGTAAATATCTTCTTGAAGCGGCTATGAAGTGGAAGAATATTTTGAGAAGCTGCTGGGTCGGTACCTTGACTTGTTTACAAGTATCTTTATTGCTAGCCAACGTTGAATTAATGCATCTTTTCTTATTTAACCTAGCTAGCTGGCTATCTGGCTAACATTTACTAACTAGCTAGTTCAAGTGGACACAAGCAATTCCGGTCTGCTCTAAATTGCTCATAAATATCTTGCTGTGCGACCTAGAAAAAAAATCACCCAGATAATAATTGATGTGATAATAGTCTTCGCTGTACCGCAGCCTCTGAGTGCCATTGAGAGTAAACTGAGCGCAGATTCATGACCGTTGTGTTTTCACCATTACTACAGAGGAAGTGGCTTGTTTCTAGCAGTTGAAAATATATGACCCAATGAGACACATCTGGCAACATAGCCAGAGAAGGAACGAATATGAGGTAACCCACTGGGCACACACTGGTTGGATAAACGTTGTTTCCACATAATTTCAATGACATTCCGTGGAACCAACGTGGAATAGACATTGAATTAACGTCTGTGCCCAATGGGAACCCTCCTTCCATGATTATTATTAGCAATGGACAATGCAATAACAAATGAATAACGTTGCAAATGCATTTTGCATAACATATTGCCTTTACAACCAACAAAGATGCCCCTTGTTCTGTCAGCTATCCCCTCTCCGATGAAAGAGCACCTGTTCATTAGGACCTCCAATCTAACCCAATCTGTATGTTAAGTGATCTGATGGCCTCATCCACCTTGATCAGCTACTGTTGTCACTATACCTGTCTCCATCCTCTCTAATTGATTAATCAGGGAAAACATATATATATTTTTGGAACTTCCATCAGTACAATTCTTACCTGCTTCTCCATGAGCTGATTGATTGAACATTGCGATTATACATAAAATACACGTATATTTATGGTGCATATTGTTTCAAAAATGCATTACTGACAGCAACATGACAGTCGGCAACATGACAGACCAATATTGACACTAAGACTGATGTTGTTGCTCTTTTTCTGTTGTATCTGTTTGTTCTTGTGAGGCTGGCCCCAGAGGGGACACGCTTCCCTCAGTCAATGGACAGAGATGTCTGAAGTGCATGTCTGAGTGGTTCACTCAGTTTTGTCTATGATCTTATGAGTAGCTGACCATCACACTCACATACTGGACAAGTAGGCTACCACACAACAAATACATTTAGCTCTGCCAAACACTCATACAGGCCCTGGAGAAAAATCAGCATGAACTCTTAACAGAGAAACACACGTCCACACAGAGAAATGTGCAGACGTGCAGTAGAGACTTGTGGGAACACACAGTGACGGGAGTGGACAGTTCATTTGCAACTGCTCCAGATTCAACTGTTATTTTCCTTATTTTTAGAGGCAGTTAATGCATGTCAATCATGTCAATCCCTGTTCTTTCAGTGTCGTTATTCATGTATTGGATCTATAGAACATCATGTATTGTATCGTTTTCCATGTGATGGAATTGAAAAAATATAATTCCTTCAAAAGTCAACGTTGCCTTTGGCTTCCTACAGATGACACATCGAAACACATCCTTTATCACAGAGAAGTTGTTTGTGTACTCTCTATGAGCAAGAGAGAGGAGTTGGAAAAGAGTCTATCTCCTCTCTCCTTCTGTCACAGCCTCGTTCTGTTTATGTAACCGACTGTCACCCCCTCAGGCACTGACTCGGGCTGAATTAACCTCTGTCCAAACTTACCAAGCATAACCACACGCATGCACACACACAGTCCATTTTGACAGGCGAAAGCGGCAGAGCCACAGTAAATGTATGTAAGCCGTTGCAAGCCTTCGCATGTCAGACAAATTAGGGATTCTGTGGCTGTCTGTTTGAGAGGAGACAGATGGACTGAGTGGGAGATGGGACTGATAGGGAATCGGTGTGCTTGTGTCTGCCTGCGTCCATCAACCTATATACTCAGTCCAAAAAAGATGAGCTGTACAAACCTGTTTGTGTTTATTTCCCTTGATGCATTTTGACATTTGTATGCTTTTTGTTGTGCCTAGCTTGGTCTTCTCAGAACTCTTAAACACTCTTAATCTGTGTATGTGTTTGTGAGTTCTGGCAGGCTGTTGAAGTGTGTTTGTTTGTGTATGAGATGGATGTTTGTGTGGGACTCAATTGGAGGGCAAGAGGAATTAAGCTTAAATTCTGCAGCATTCTGGCTCCTTTCGATTACACCAAACAGAAACCTAAGTTAGCCGGGGTGAGTATTTTAAGAATGGCTGGATTTGAGCGCATGCTTTTAGAGGAGACAGAATGAGGTTGAGAGAAAAATAGGAGAGCTAAAACTCTGATTCCAAATATAGGTGAATCACATGGTAGTCACTGGAGAATGACACAGAAAACAAATAAGAAATAAATACTTTTGTTTGAAATGGAGCTGAGTGTTTGAAGGGGATTGTATTTGATCATTTGGGGTATGATGATCACAAACATCTGAGAATCTGGAACACCATTTTATCCTCAGCTTCAGAGAAAACCTAAAAATACTATGCTGCTGTTGCCATAGTGATTTTGTACCACTGTTAAGCAACTGGACCACTTGCAATGGCAGCCTGAGCAGAGTTAAAAGAAGGGCAGGGGCATGAACAACACACACAGTCTAGATGATAGAACAGTCCACTCAGTTGCTTTACTGTTACATTAACATCAACTACAGTCCCATCTCAAGAAACTGGAGATATGACAGTTTATACTATCTCTATCAAATCACTCAATCTCTCTATCTGCAATCTCACACAGGAATGGGACTAGATAAAACACATCAAATATCTTTAGTATGGGGAGAAATGGAGAGAGTGATTTCAAGCAGTGAATGTGCGTGTGTTTGTGCGTGTCTGTGTGCCCCCTGCCCTGATCCACCCAGCTGTTTACCCTGAGATTGGAGCTGTCCTCTGGGTCACAACAGCCAGTTGGTCAGACCTGCTCCACATACAGTGCAGAGGTTTAACATGAGACTCCTACCCCACATACAGAGGTTTATTAGCAGGACACTGACCCTTTAAATCAGTCAGACTAACTAGAGAAACAAGAGACCTGTAGACAGAAGACGGACGCACTGACCGACACAATGGCTTGTGCGTATTGCAGAAAGAATCTCTGATTGTCAATGTCCACCATATGTTATTTGTTGAAGCACAGCACATAAACAGAGTTAAAGGGGAAGTTGAGCTGCTAGGCAGATAATGGTCTATCACCGCTGCGTACACAGGAGACAGAGAGAGAAGAGCTCTGAGTGCTCAGTGAGTGGATCACATGTCTCCAGAAGTCTGTGACTCATTGCATTCCTCCCGAGACCGGCTGATTGACTCTCCTCTGTCTCGTTTCCTCTCATTCCGCCTCAGACTGGTTAGGACCTGACGGTGGGCTGCCCGAGACACCATCTCCCCCCCAGCTCTGGATGACCTCACTTGACGTTTTACTGTAGTACCAGCCCCATCTGGCACCATCACACACACAGTCTCTGTATTCCTTTCTGGATCATATAGCTGTCATGTGACGCTTTGCATAATTTATTTAGATTAGCTCCAGAGAGCCCATGTTTCTCAGCAACCCAATGTGATCATGATAAATGTTCATCTGACATTTGAATAAACTGAAAGTGATACTCTGTTATTTAGATGGGATTCTAGCCTCCATTCGTAGACGTGATCTAACAGAGCAGTCTGAGCACTGTGGTCAGGTCTTTCCCCCTGACCCAGCAGGTGGTAGTGGGACTGCATCATGACTGACATTATGGAGCTGCAGTTCTCATACTTTCCAAGCGAATCATGGATTAAATTCTGTTTTATAAATGCGCTGGCACTTTGAGAGGCATTCCCCGTCATCATTCACATTAACCTTCCATCAAATGTGTATAATCTAAGAGCGTTGCCAGCCTTCTATTATAGTCAGGGTTCATTCTAGTTTGCAGGGCAAAAATACAAAAGACCCATTACAACCAATTGGACTCGGTGTGCCAGAAGGAGAATAGATTTTGTTAGTGCCAAAAAAGATGCAGTTTTGTTTTTGTAGTCTTGTACAATGTAGAAAATGTCTGATTTTAGTGAGAATGGTCGTAACTGTATAATACAGTATCAGCACACAAAGAGAACAGAGCAGAACAGTACATTTTACCACAGCCAAAAACGTTTTTATTTCCCCTCCAACAAACTGTGGACAATCCAGATAATATACAAGATAGACACAGTTAAAGTCGGAAGTTTACATACACCTTAGCCAAATACATTTAAACTCAGTTTTTCACAATACCTGACATTTAATTAGAGTAAAAATTCCCTGTCTTAGGTCAGTTAGGATCACCACTTTATTTTAAGAATGTGAAATGTCAGAATTATAGTAGAGAGAATGATTTATTTCATCACATTCCCAGTGGGTCAGAAGTTTACATACACTCAATTAGTATTTGATAGCATTGCCTTTTTAAATTGTTTAACTTTGGTCAAACGTTTTGGGTAGCCTGCCACAAGCTTCCCACAATAAGTTGGGTGATTTTTGGCCCATTCCTCCTGACAGAGCTGGTGTAACTGTGTCAGGTTTGTAGGCCTCCTTGCTCGCACTCACTTTTTCAGTTCTGCCTACAAATGTCCTATAGGATTGACATCCGGGCTTTGTGATGGCTATTCCAATACCTTGACTTTGTTGTCCTTAAGCCATTTTGCCATAACTTTGGAAGTATGCTTGGGGTCATTGTCCATTTGGAAGACCCATTTTCGACCAAGCTTTAACTTCGTGACTGATGCCTTGAGATGTTGCTTCAATATATTCACATAATTCTCCTCCCTCATGATGCCATCTATTTTGTGAAGTGCACCAGACCCTCCTGCAACAAAACACCCCCACAACATGATGCTGCCACCCCTGTGTTTCACGGTTGGGATGGTGTTCTTCGGCTTGCAAGCCTCCCCCATTTTCCTCCAAACATAACGATGGTCATTATGGCCAAACAGTTATATTTTTGCTTCATCAGACCAGAGGACATTTCTCCAAAAAGTACGATCTTTGTCCCCATGTGCAGTTGCAAACTAGTCTGTCTTTTTTATGGCGGTTTTGGAGCAGTGGCTTCTTCCTTGCTGAGCGGCCTTTCAGGTTATTTCGATATAGGACTCGTTTTACTGTGGATATAGATACTTTTGTACCTGTTCCCTCCAGCATCTTCACAAGGTCCTTTGCTGTTTTTCTGGGATTGATTTGCACTTTTCGCACCAAAGTACGTTCATCTCTAGGAGACAGAATGCCTCTCCTTCCTGAGAGGTATGACGGCTGTGTGGTCCAATGGTGTTTATACTTGCGTACTATTGTTTGTACAGATGAACGTGGTACTTTCAGGTGTTCGGAAATTGCTCCCAAGGATGAACCAGACTTGTGGAGGTCTACAATTTTTTTCTGAGGTCTTGGCTGATTTCTTTTGATTTTCCCATGATGTCAAGCAAAGAGGCACTGAGTTTGAAGGTAGGCCTTGAAATACATCCACAGGTACACCTCCAATTGACTCAAATGATGTCAATTAGCCTATCAGAAGTTTCTAAAGCCATGACATAATTGTCTGGAATTTTCCAAGCTGTTTAAAGGCACAGTCAACTTAGTGTATGTAAACTTCTGACCCAATGGAATTGTGATACAGTGAATTATAAGTGAAATAATCTGTCTGTAAACAATTGTTGGAAAAAATACTTGTGTCATGCATAAAGTAGATGTCCTAACCGACTTGCCAAAACTATAGGTTGTTAACAAGAAATTTGTGGAGTGGTTGAAAAACGAGTTTTAATGACTCCAACCTAAGTGTATGTAAACTTCCGACTTCAACTGTACCTGAACATGTCAAATAACAATATTAATTAATATTATTCTAACAAAATGAATAACATACAATTTATCTCCATTCACTTTATTATTTTAATTTTAATTTTTAATTTTATTTAAGAAACATGTCAAATAAATAAAGATATAGTCTGTATGTAATCTAATTGCTATCTGAATATACCATAGTATATTCTATGAATGCAAAAGGAGAAGAATAGAGGGTGGCCAAATAAACTGGTATAGAAGAAAAATGGAAGATGAAATGTTGTTCTCTCTTTCCTCTCATCAACTTGAATATTTCACACACATACAGCAGTTTCTCTGTTTGCTTTTTCAGAATACATCTGCCCGATCAGTAGCACACATCAAAATCAGTGCATGTGTGTGTGCTTGCATAAGGCAGGCACCTTTGGATCATTGGAATCCATGCTTGCAGTCTTGGACATAATTTCAAACTTCCTTGTGTGCCTTTTTCCCCTAAATAAATAACTGGGTAAAATAACCAACTTTGTAATAGATAACAGAGTAAGCAGATAATGGCGACAACTCACTGAGTCAACTAAAGAAAAGATTGCAAATGTCTCTTCAAATGTAACCTTCATGGGCCTTTGTATCCCTTACGGATACAAACAAAAACACCCAAATAAAGGACTCCTGTGGAAAAACTGGCTACAGCAATGTTCAGTCCCTATGTCCAGCCTCTGGAGTCCTGCGTTCTGCGTCTTCTATGAGTCCAAAAGAGAGAAGAGAAACTGTGTGTTTTAGTCTGTGCAGTGGTCCTCCAGCTGGGATATGATGGTGATGAGGTTCTGCAGACCGAAGATGTAGCCACTGTCCTGGCCCTCGTGCACCACACTGTCCTCCGCATAGTCAGGGCATGTGGTGTGGGCAAAGTCAATCATCCTCACATCCACCGCCGGGCCAGGGCCTGTATCAGATCGGGCTGCCAGACGTCCACCTCCAGTGCTACCACTACTACTGCTGCGGGGAAACCCAAACGCACTTGCCTCTTCATCTTTCTCCACTTCCTCCTCTTCTTCCTCCTCAGACAGACTGTCCTCGGGGCCTCTGCGTGTGTGTGTGCGGGGTGGCTCACCGTCGTAGATGATGAGCAGGGAGGAGGAATAGAAGCGGTAGGACTCACAGCCCTCCAGAGCTGCCTGCATCTCCCTGAGCCTCCGCAGCACCGGGGAGAGCAGCTCGCGCCGCAGACGCCGCCCGTCATGGAAGAACTGGAACAGAGCCTCCTTGAAGCCCGACAGGGTTAGTTTACGCCCAATGTACTTATCCATGAACATGAGCTGACCCGAGTCTGACTGGTATACCTGAGAGAGAGGTAGGAGATGGAGGGGTTCAGAAACACATTTCTTCCCTTTCATTCTGAACTAGAACTAAGCTATGCCACCCCAATATATCATTTCAGACTCTTCAATTCTGCCCCATCCCCATCAATAACACACAAGTTAACATTGTGCCCACCTGCATGCCACAGAGGCGTACTCCGATGGAGGCAGAGGTGCTTTGCTGGCACTTGCGGATTTGCATGACCTTCTTCTCCTCGGACACGTGGTCACCGTGCTGCCGCGTGCCCATCTTCAGGTCCAGCACGCACGGAGCCGCGTGGCGCCATGTCAGGTTCTCCAGCAGGATGAATTCTGGGAAGGGGTCCTGAGTCAAGGAGCCTCTGGTTACAGGAGAATCACATCATATTCCTAATGCACCTGGTTGGAGACTTAACTCTCCGCTAATGTAGTAGGAAGACCTGAATCCCTATCAGCAGACACTAATTCATCAGATGGACTGGACACCAATCCATCTCGAGCCTTTCCTCGCATCAATCCACTTCACTTACAAATACACAGATGTCACAAGTGGATTATCTGTGAGATTGTAAAGCTACTTTGGGCACAAGATTCTGCAGAGCGAAGAAATAGGCAGTACTACACAGTAATACGTTTAGGTACAGTACATGGACAAACTTTGCAGGCAGGTGCTGGATGGCCTGATGTTCAAAGTGGTTGTTCCACGCTGAAAGGATACTGTACTGGTTGCGGTGCTTGGCGTTCTCCTTCATCCTCTGCAGGTGTTTTTGTTGGAGTTTGAGTCTCCATGGGTTGTGTTGGATGGCGTTTCTGCTTCCCAGAGGCACCTCCTCCTGCTGCAGCCACTCCAACACCTCCCCCTCGGGCTTATGACTGGGGGAAATAGGAAGAGAGGGGAGTCAGGAGGGGTGGAGAGCATCAAGCTTACATTCTAGAACCTACAATGTGTCTCAACCTACAGGTAAACAGGTAACTTCCAAAAGAAAAGAAAATGTGCGATACAAAGTATCTTAAAAGCAGGTGCCTCCAGACAGGCATGGTTCATGAGTATATTAAGCAATTAACATCCCCATCATGGGCGGCAGGTAGCCTAGTGGTTAGAGCGTTGTACTAGTAACCGAAAGGTTGCAAGATCGAATCCCAAAGCTGACAAGGTGAAAATCTGTCGTTCTGCCCCTGAACAAGGCAGTTAACCCACTGTTCATAGGCCGTCATTGAAAATAATGTAACAGTGTTTCAAGTGCATCCGTCTCTCTCTCGTCTCTCACCTCTTGTCCTTGTCTTTGCGTGAGTCCGGCAGACTCTGGGCAGACAGCTGCTTGATGCCCCACTGGAGCATCTTGCTGTTGGGCTCGCCATTGACCGATGGGTCTATATTCTCCAGGTCCCCCACCCCAGAGTCACTTTGTAGGGGATACGCTATGAGACACAGGTTGCCCTCCTCATCCTCCTCAAAATTCACAGATACCACACCTGAGGGACAGTGAGAGACGAAGAGAGAGAGGAAAGGAAGAAGTTAAACCGGTAAGACATCAACCTCGTAGAAATTGCAAAGCAATGGTTATTTTGACTCTCTCTCTCTGTAATACTGTATTTGAATTTCCAAGCAGGAAATAGAATAAACTGGGAAGTATTTGTCTGGGCAATTCCACAGTAACAGAATTGCGCTGAGACTAAGAATTTTCTATTAAAATATATGCCAAACAAAAACCATTGACTTCAAAGTTAAATAAACCATACAACTCACAAGGACTACTTTTAACACTTTACACTGAAGATTTCATAAAAACACATTTACTGGAAGAACTGTGCAGATGCAAAGTTTGGTAACAGAATTCCGGTAAATCTCCCTCAGTTTTTTATGTGAACATGTTTTCCAAAAACTCTGAATGTCATTCTCTTCATGGTGATGTATCCTAAATAGGTACACAAAAGTATAAATATGCATAATCCTCCTTTGCATATTTGGGTATTATTCTACACACTATTTGGGTATAGCTCTGCCCCCAAACTAGAACAAATTTGTTTCGGCCGGACCAAATCTGAACCAATCATAAACCAGGTTTCCATCCAACCTTTTTATGCGAGCAAAGTACATGTCGGATAAAAAATGTCACGACTGGCCTGATGGAAACAGCAAATTTGTGGGTGGGATCTTTTTGTGTCGGTAAAATGAATGATGCGAGAAATGATGGTGGAAATGCCTTAAATGTGCAAATATTGATATAATAACCATAATATCAACGTAAACGTGGAGTCACACGATATTGTGTGGTCCTCCCACTACGACTTTGGGAAAGCATACAGTTTATTAGGCTACAGATGAAATAAGATATGTGGTGAAAGTGCACATTGACGAGCTTGATGCTCCTTTCCAATAAACATCGTGGGTCTTATTCTGATGATCGATGCGTGGCTGCCCTTTGACAAACATAAATCATCTCGTACTCATCACGTAGGTAGCCTGCCCGCACTGTTTCTGTGGGCTGTTGGCTAGAGCACATGTGCCAAGACCAGAGATTCGCTATGTAACGCAACATTTCTTCTGACAAAACCATCAGTGGAGTTTAAATTCAATGGAAATCCATTGTATTTTGTATTCGGTACATGTGAATGTAACCGCAAGTTATTTATATGTGCACTACATCATCAAATAATGACTGTTATCTGCAACAAGTCAATTTGATTGAAACATCTCTGGTGGGAAAATGTGCATATTGTTTTTGTGGATTTTAGAATATCAAAATCAGTCACCAATTGGATGGAAACCTTGCTAGTAGAGTCTATGTTTCACAAGTTTGGACATTGAAGTACAGCACAGCAGAGCTCAGTAGAGTATCCAGTACAGTATAGTTCTGTACTGTAGAGTACAATACATTATACTGTCCTCTACTCGTGTGTTCTACTGAACTCTACAATACTGTACTGAACTCTACTTTTCTTTACTGTCCTCTACTGTGCTGTACTGTCAACTTGTGAACCCAACTGTGGTTCGTGACTACATTTACATTTAAGTCATTTAGCAGACGCTCTTATCCAGAGCGACTTACAAATTGGTGCATTCACCTTATGATATCCAGACTATTATGATTTCCCATTGTAGCCAATACAATTGCAGAAATTCCGTTACCGATTTTTTTCCAAAATTCCTGGTAACGGAATTTCTAGTTATCACTTAACAATTCATGAACAAAATTGATATCAGTAAAATCACAATAACTAATGGATAGGTCTACCTTTACTTGTTACTTCTGTGAACTTTCATTATCCTCCCTCCTCATGAGGGAGATGAAATTAGATATGTGGGTTTACTTATTTACTTATTGACATTTTTTGGGATGGACAATAGTATTTAAAAAAAAATATATATATATTTCTTAATCTAAAAAAGATATACTCTTAGCTTTCATTTGACATCCAATTTAACATGACACTATGAACTTCACATATTGGTGCTCAATGATCCTTTTACATGCAAATGAGTGTCTCTTATCCCCAACTCTTCTTACTCTCCTGCCTTCCTAAAGTTCCAGAGCTGTCTGCCCTGGTGTCTCTCAACCTGATAGAGATCAAAGGACCTGGACAACTCCATAACAAACATACACACAGATCTCCCAACTCGGATCTCGATCGAGCGAGAGAGAGAGAGCAATGGAGATATGGGGCTTGGGGAAAACCAATAGAGGCTGTGTCTATCTGGAAATCTTGTTTATATTTGTGTACAGTATGCTATTGTGTCAGCACACACACACACTCCCAATATTATACTATCAATCATGCAGAAAAGGAAAGTTACTTCGAACACAAACCACCAAAGCTCGAGCAGATGCAATCAAAAATGCTATTGATTTGAATTGATTTAAACTAGTTTATGAAACCATTATAGCAGTAATATTATTAAACAGTAGGCGACAGAGCAAAATTAAATAAAACATCTTAAAAACACCATAGAGTACCAACCAACACAAATGTAAACATATGCATATTGCCTTACAAAAACTTGTGCAATAAGAGAACAGAACAGCATGCACCGTTTGCAGTCTCTGTAGATGGACCAGATGGATGAAGTGAAAGCCTATTTCAGTCACTCAGTCTCTCACGCCATTCTACCCATCCCGCAAGTGCATCATTCTAACCCCCCTCTCTCATGAGTCATGCCCCACCCTACCCTATCCAGAATCATCCCACCTCTCTCACCCAGCCACCCCAACGCTCTGTGGGGATGCATAGGACACAACAGCTGCAAATATTAACATGGAAAGGTACTGTAGCTCAAAGGAAAGATTGAAGATGAAGATAGAAAAGGGAGATACAGACTGGGATGAATTGGATCTCCTCTTCCTTGTGTACACACACAGGTTCACCTTTCACTTGTCTGTCAGGGACTAAAGACAAACAGCTGCAGTGAACCGTAACAGTGTTAGATAACCCACTGTTAAAGGGCTAGACAGTGGAGGGAAGACGCAGCACTTGTGGTGGAAGGGGAGAGTTAACCAGATGGGGAGGACTTTAGGACCCTGCAGGTCCACACTGCCTTCTGAATCTCAAGCCTTAGATACTGATGTCATGGCATGACAGATTCACCCCTCTCCTGTTAGAATGCATATTTATGTGTGCAACTAAACCTGTCTTCAGTTAAGTTCTCTAGGGTAGGGGGCAGTATTTTGACGTCCGGATGAAAGGTGTGCCCGTAGTAAACTGCCTGCTACTCAGACTCAGAAGGTAGGATGTGCATATTATTAGTAGATTTTGATAGAAAACTCTGAAGTTTCTAAAACTGTTTGAATGATGTCTGTGAGTATAACAGAACTCATATGGCAGGCAAAAACCTGAGAAAAATCCAACCAGGAAGTATAGAAATCTGAGGTTTGTAGTTTTTCAAGTGATTGCCTATACAGTGACTTAGGGTTCATTTTGCACTTCCTAAGGCTTCCACTAGATGTCAACAGTCTTTAGAACGTTGTTACATGCTTCTACTGTGAATAGGGAGAGAATAAGAGCTCCTGGAAGTAGATGACTGAGAAAATGACATGAGCTCAGTGGCGCACACTCACATGAGAGTTAGCTGTATGGCTTGTTTTGATATCTGAGCGCTGTACTCAGATTATTGCAAAATTTACACAGCGGTTGCATTAAGGAGAAGTGTATCTATAATTCTTTGAATAACTGTTGAATATTTTATCAACGTTTATGATGAGTATTTCTGTAAATTGATGTGCTCATTCACCGGAAGTTTTGGGAGGCAAAACATTTCTGAACATTATACGCCAATGTAAAAATGGGGTTTTTGGATATAAATATGAACTTTATTGAGCAAAACATACATGTATTGTGCAACATGAAGTCCTATGAGTGCCATCTGATGAAGATCATCAAAGGTTAGTGATTCATTTTAGCTGTATTTCTGGTTTTTGTGATGCCTCTCCTTGCTTGGAAAATGGCTGTGTGGTTTTTCTTGTCTCGGCTCTGTCCTAACATAATCTAATGTTATGATTTCGCCGTAAAGGCTTTTTGAAATCGGACAATGTGGTTGGATTAACGAGAACTGTATCTTTAAAATGGGATATAATAGTTGTATGTTTGAGAAATTTGAATTATGAGATTTTTGTTGTTTTGAATTTGCCACCCTGCTATTTCACTGGCTGTTGAATAGTGTGTCCCGTGGGTGGGACGCTAGCGTCCCACATACCCCAGAGAGGTTAATGTATACTATACTACATTCTACCTGCTCTGCATGCTCTATGGGCAGAGAAACACAGCTCCAACTGGGTGTGACTGCACACAGGGGCAGGGCAGGACATCCTGGTGGTGCTCCAATGCTACAGTGCCCTCCTGTGGCCAGGTCCAATAGCACCTGCTACCAAAACGCATCCTGGCTGGCCTGCAAAGTCCTACCCTGGGACTTGGGAGAATTGACAAAACCCACCTGATCCTTCCATGGAGGGGCACAGTCAGACTTCCTGAAAACACCCTAAAACCATGGGCTTCCATGGACCGTGAATAATGAAAATTGCATAGTAAAAATTGCATGCACCTGCAATAACCTACCCTCTTTTCCAACTGCCTTCCATACCAATCAAGAGATAGTGAGAGAGAGGATGGAATATGGAAAAAAGAGAGCGAGAGAACACAGCAGCACAACATTAACCCAGTCACACACAGTAGATGGATGCGGTGGAGGTTGGGGTTAGGAAAGGGGGATACCTAGTCAGTGGTACAACTGAACGCATTCAACTGAAATGTGTCTTTCGGGGTAGTCTCTTACCTCTATACTGGGGGGTGAACTTCCTCATGGCGCTGGGTAGGCTCTTGTAGAACTGGTGCTCTCGGGGGATGAGGGGCTTGCAGATGGTCTGCTCCCCGAAACGTAGCACGCAGCAGTGGCCCCCCACCTGGTGCATGAAGGGCTCAAGCGGGACCCCTTTCTCCAGATAGTGTTGTAGCTGCTGCTGCTTGGCCTGCATGGTCTGAGCCTCCATGACCGGACTCATCCTCCACTGACCCGGAGTACAGCGACGCCACACGCATTAGTCTCCCTCCTCAGGGACACAGTACAGCAGGGCCGCAACGGGACAGTCGGACGACCACACGCAGGCCGCTGGGTATCTCTGTTGATGTCGTTGTCGTTTATTTTGATCCCTCCTTTTCTTTGGTTCCCTCAGAGGAGGCTGTGATTATCTCTCCTCTGTGCAGGAGGGATTTTGCAAGACAAAAACAAAGAGGGAAGTAGGAAGAGAGAGAGAGAGAGAAATATCATCTCGGCGTTTGTTGATCTTAAATCCCTTTTTTCCTCCTGGCCTTAGAAAGTAGGTGGCAGAGAGGTGTAGGAACAGACAGTCCTTTGTGTCCTGAGGTTGAAAGGAAGGTTTGTGCAGCTGCTTCTGCTTTCCAGAGTCTGGTCTGCCTGACTCCACTGAAACCCTCCTGACACTGACAGCCTGCACTTGCTCTGACTGGTAACTCTCACAAGCACAAACCCGCCCACTCAGCCCACTTCAACCAATCACAAGCAGGAGCAGGTTGTTGGGTGGTAACCCTTCGAGGGAAGAGAGCGTGCAAACGAAGAGGGATGGAGGGGGCTTGGGGAGGGGAGAGAGAAAAAAGGAAAGAAGCAGAAAAACAGAGTAGGAGGAGGGATGAGCTGAACTGAACTCAGCTATTTCTCTCTGTGTGACAGAAGCGTTTTAGTCTTAACAACCTCACACAACAAACTGCATTTCCTTATTCAGACCAACGACTGAGAGGGTGAGACTGGTGATAAAATAATGCAGACCCAGTGCCCACATATTAGCTACTGCCATTTGACATTCGCAAAGACAGAATGCCACAAACACACTCGTAAACACAGTAACAATGAGTTTTCAATCAGAGAAATAACCTTGAGAGCAACAGAATGTTGATTATGGAACAAACAGCGATCTGGTATGATGTAAGTAACGGTATCAGTTAAGGTGAAGGTAGTCTTGAGGGCAAAATAGAACATGGAATAAAACAGTGTTGTTCTCTTCCAGTTTACTCTGCAGATAAACTGTCAACATTGCCTTAGCTACTATCTAGGCATAACATGCTAACTGGGGGCCCTGTACAGCAGAAAGAGTCTGTGGATAGAAAGAGAGCGACAGAAAGAGAGGAGATGGGGTTCTTGTGTTTCCTAAGCTGCGGACTGTAATTCTTACCACAAAGGGAGAACATACCAACTCCTCATTCACAGAATGGCCAGTCACTACAGGACAGGTAGGGAGTCGGGAGTGTGCGTATGCGTGTGTCTGGCCCAGTGGCAGAGGAGAAGATATACACTGCCTTGTTCTCCTGAGATCACAGGCAGCAGCAGCAATCCCCACAGTAGTCTCTCTAACCCAGCCTCCTGGAACACTCCAGGGAGGAAATGTGCCACAGGAAGAAAGAAAAGGAACTAAAACACACAAACAGAGGCTGACGCCACAGGGCACAAAGGGACTATCAGGTAGGCATTAACTCCTTGCCATCCTCATTAGCACCACACCCCCACTGCCTCAGACACACGCATTACCCAACACTGATATAGCAATACGTCTGACGCTCTGGCCATGTCTTGACCATTCATCTCTGACCTGAACATTGGTCAATATCCATGCCAATGGTAGCCTATTGCCAGAAGACATGCTGACTTTGGCCTAAACTTTGCAGACACTTGCAAGACTTTAGGGAGGGTGTCAGAGAGGAATGGGAGAATGTCAGAGAGGAAGAGAGAGGTGCCTGTAGCCTTGCTATAGAGCAGTAAAGCAAGGTTGTTGGCCGTTAGTGAGGTGGGTAGAGCATTAAACAGCGTGTTCCTGAAGTATGTGCCAGAGGGACACAGAGACACAGATGATCCACTGACAGACCAGGCCATAGGCTGAGAACCAATAAGAGCAGCGGGGCAGTCCTTTTCACCTCCACACATCTCCATAACACGCACACACACAGACGTCAGACACAGTCCCAAATGACACGTCTTGCCAATAATGTCTGACTTCCTGGCAAATAACATTCTCACACTAATAGTTATTGCCAGTACTGAAGAGAATTGGACTTTGGCCTGAACTTGAGAGACTTGCAAGACTTTAGGCAGTGCTACAACAATGGACCCATTTTTGAGGGAAATATCCCCAGGAGTGGTGGGGCAGCATAGCATGCGGTGGGTGAAAGGTGGGTAAGGTTTGTTTCATGTCCACGTCATGCCAGGGCAAGGTCGGTTCCAGACATTAGAGACATAAGCGAACTCAGTCTGGGTCTCAACTTACTGTTGAGAGTAAGAAGAGTAGAATACACCAGGTGCAATTTCGAAATTTGGTTGTGTATCAGCAGTTTTTCTCTTGTTATGTCAGTCACTCAATAGCCATGTCAGCTAACAAGTTTTTGATTGGTCCATTAGTCTAGTAGCTAGCCAGCTAAATTTGTACTAATCATGGCTGAATACCGACCGGCACGCAGGGCACGTGTACAGGGACCTTGACCTCCAGGGGGCCCCCATTTTGCTGGTGGCACAGAGCTTCTCATTTTTCCTAAGTGGAGATGTTCTCTTTTCTCCTTCAATAACCTGCCCATCTCCTCATTTGAATTCCATATTGTCACAAGCTTAACATTGTTGCCATCTATCGCCCACTAGGTGTCTTTAGAGAGTTCCTCAATGAGCTTGACACCTTGATAAGCTCATTTCCTGATGATGGCCCACTGCTCATCGTACTGGCCGACTTCAACCTCCTGACGTCTGCCTTCAATTAATTTCTTTCCACCTCTTGCTTTCACCTCGTTGCCTCTTTTGACTTCCCCCTTTCCAAGTCCCCTCCCATACATGAAGGGAACATTTTGGCATTTGCTGTATGGTTGATGAGAAACTCCATATTGCAAATGTACGGTCCCTTACTAGACATCCGCAAATGTTTGTAAAATTTGCAGATGGCGGCGGGCCGTGCACCAGGGCCAGATCTTCCGGAAAGTCATCGAATGAAGTCTCTCGGACATTCGGTTTCCGTTTTCAAAATGTTTCACATTTTGGTCATTTTTCCGCTGTCCCGGAAAATACCACCAGATGGCGAATGTAATCATATTGCAAATGTACAAAACATCACCAATCACGACATGGCCATTTCTCCTAAACGGAAAAGACTTCAAAGACGAAACTTGGTGAGCATAGGTTTGGCATAATGAGCAGTTGGCCCCGAACAAGATGGCGTCGAGGCCTCAACGCTTTTTGAGTTAAGGCCATTTTTCTGTGATTAAAGGTCAAAAACGAAAATAGAGCGCTAACTTGACCGCTTCACGTCAAAGTACATGAACCTATGGTGTCAGGAAAAAAAGAACCATACATTTATCTATCATAATTTAAGAGAAATCGTACAATGTACAATTGGTGATGTTAAAAAAAATGTAGTTTTTTTCCCCCCCAAAAAAGTTACAGATCCAGTTGCAGCGTGTTCAGATGAATCTGTTAAGGCGGGTTTTGGAGCTCTGCGAGATTTGTGATTTTCTGTGATATTCTGAAATAACACACACTCATTCAACCCTCTGTGAAAAGTCAGTTCTTAACGTAAAGACTTAAAATTCAATATTCTATAAGAGCCTACCCCAAGGAGGATATGTGTTCACTTTCAGCTTCCTGTGTCAACCGGAAGTGCCTTAAAATGGTGTCATAGGGGCTGTTACGAAGGGTTAAAAAGGTCAGATATTTTCAAAACTTCATATGTGTGATTAGGCAACCCTCATGAACTGTAAATCAGTCAATTCTCCCAATAGATGTCATAGAAAAGCTCTCTCACACACACACACACACACACACACACACACACACACAGCAAGGATGGAGTGACACAGTGTGGGGCTTAAAGACACACAGAGCCTGCAATGGCATTACCATAATCTCCAGGCTGTGCCGAGTTCAACAAGATGCCCCGCTTGACTGTAGCTCGCTCGGTCTGAGAACAGCGACCGTGAAAAAAAGAAGGCCCAAAATTAAGCCTGGCCCTAAATTTCAGGTGCTTTTGGGTGACAGCGGGAGAACCGTTAGGGTTAGAAGCACAATTCGACCTCAGGAACGTTCCTGAGGTCCTCCCGATCTGTGCAAGCCTAACTTTGACCATGTGGCATTAACCCTTAACAGTGAAAAGAAGGTGTTTACATCAAACAGTTTGCAATTACTTTTCTCCCCATAGGAATACATTTCCTGCTCCCCTAAATTCAACCTGAAGCCTATGTGGGTTATGAATGTCTTATGAACCTGTCTTTGATGACTATCCATCAGGCCACTATGAGGTCTACCTGTGTTGATTCTAAGCTTCCTGGAGCAACCGGAAGTGGTTAAATTCACCCTAAAGTTGTTTTGATATACCAAACCTGCAGATTGTGAGAAATAGTGCATTCAACCCTATGTAAATCAGTCAGTTCTTTACGTAAAGACTTAAAACTCAGGATTCTGTGAAAGCCTACCCATTGAGGATGTGTGTTTACTTTTAGCTTCCTGTGTCAACCGGAAACGCCTTAAATATGGATCACAGGGGCTGTTTCGAAAGGTTAAAAAAGTCACATCTTTCCAAAACTTCAAATGTATGATTAGGCAACACTCATGATCTGTAAATCAGTCATTTCTCCCATCAGATTTCCAAGAAAAACTAACACACACACACACACGCGCACACACACACACACACCACACACACACACACACACACACACACACACACACACACACACACACACACACACACACACACACACACACACACACACACACACACACACACAAAGGATGGAGTGATACAGTGTGGGGCTTAGAGACACACAGAGCCTGCAATAGTTACCTTCGTTTGAACTATCAAAGAACCGTCAGACCTAGAGCTCTGAAACTTTAGAAACCTGTTCTAGAGCTCAAGTTGATAGTGCGTGGTGAGTTATGTGGCTCTAGAATGTTCTCAGACCGTGAAACAGCCTCGTACATTTGCAATAACTTCAATTCATTTTCACATCACAAAAATGACGACATTTAGAAATGTCCCAGAGTCGCAAGACTAGGTGCATTGAAACCGCCTCGGCCCATAGACGGACCCCAACATTTCTGTCCGATAGCTCATTCAAGGACCCCGTAGCAATGCCCGGAAAAAGTGGAATTTCAGCACCAATTAAGGTTGTTGCTCGGGCACCGAATGACCTATCGAGCCGAAACTTGGGATTCGGGGTCACCTCACATAGGCCTACATATAATGTCAGAACTAGACCCGCAGCTAGAACGTAACTACATGTTTTACGTTTTTATTATGGTTTAACCTCTTACATCTACACGTTCCGCTAGCGGAACGTCTGCTCCAATATCCAATGATGGGCGGGGCGCGAAATTCAAACTCCTCTAAATCCGAAAACTTACACTTTTCAAACATATGACTATTTTACAGCTATTTAAAGACAAGGCTCTCCTTTATCTAACCAAACTGTCCGATTTCAAAAAGGCTTTACAGCGAAAGCAAAACATTAGATTATGTCAGCAGAGTACCCAGCCAGAAATAATCACACAGCCATTTTTCAAGCTAGCATATCATGTCACATAAACCCAAACCATATCTAAATGCAGCACTAACCTTTGATGATCTTCATCAGATGACACACCTAGGACATTGTGTTATACAATACATGCATTTCTGTTCAATCAAGTTCATATTTATATCAAAAACCAGCTTTTTACATTAGCATGTGACGTTCAGAACTAGCATTCCCACCGAACACTTCCGGTGATTTTACTAAATTACTCACGATAAACGTTCACAAAAAGCATAACAATTATTTTAAGAATTATAGATACAGAACTCCTCTATGCACTCGATATGTCCGATTTTAAAATAGCTTTTCGGATGAAGCACATTTTGCAATAATGTAAGTACATAGCCCGGCGTTACAGGGCTAGCTATTTAGACACCCTGCAAGTTTAGCCTTCACCAAAATCACATTTCCTATAAGAAAAATGTTTTTACCTTGCTTGTTCTTCATCAGAATACACTGCCAGGACTTCTACTTCAATAACAAATGTAGGTTTGGTCCCAAATAATCCATCGTTATATCCAAACAGCGACGTTTTGTTCGTGCGTTCTAGACACTATCCCAACGCTAAATCTCGGCCACGAGCATGACGCAAAATATGACAAAAAATTTCTAAATATTCCATTACCGTACTTCGAAGCATGTCAACCGCTGTTTAAAACCAATATTTATGCAATTTATCTCGTAGAGAAGCGATAATATTCCGACCGGGAATCTGCCTGTCTGTAAACTGAGGAAAAAACCGAAAGCCGGGGGCGGGGCGTGTCACGCGCCTAAGGCTTAGTCCATTGAGTGACCACTTAGCTTTTGCTCTCCTTTGTTTCAGCCAGGGCTTTGAATTACGTCATTCCTGTTTTTCCCGGGCTATGAGACCTCATTGGAGACGTGTGAAGTGTCACGTAAGAGCAGAGATCCTTTGTAAACGATAGAGATAATAAAGAAGGGCAAGAAATGTTCAGACAGGGTACTTCCTGAACAGAAGCATCTCAGGTTTTTGCCTGCCATAGGAGTTCTGTTATACTCACAGACACCATTCAAACAGTTTCAGAAACTTTGGAGTGTTTTCTCTCCAAAGCTAATAATTATATGCATATTCCAGTTTCTGGGCAGGACTAATAATCAGATTAAATCGGGTACGTTTTTTATCCAGCCATGAAAATACTGCCCCCTAGCCATAACAGGTTAAACTGAAGGCGCTGTGAATTATGGGCCTGCTCTGAAATGTGATAGTTGGCTTCTAAACGAGTTGGAAAAAGTGGGTGTGGTGTCAGTTTGGTGTCAGAATGATATCTAATTGACTGATGGACGGTGACTTGCTGGCTGACTTTTGTCCATTTGCAATATGATTCAACAGTGAAAAAACATCACCAAATGGACATTATGAAATCAACACAATGAGCGATGGAGAGGAACCACTATCACTGCCCGGCCATCCCGAGTTCATCTGGCCAGTCAATTTTGCATTTATGCAGTATTTTTGAGCATGTCAAATTCGTGAAGGTAAATGCCCATTGAAACATATTGCAAATGGACAGCCGTGCACCTGGTGATTGGAATGGGTTATCAGAAGCACAATTTAAAAATAGTTTTTAATGCCTTTAGGGGGGAGCAAGGGGTCTACGGTTGGGTAGGGAGCACCCCCCATCCGTGCCCATCCAATAGTCGTTTTGGACGTTTTTAAAAAAAATTCTCCCAATTCTCTCTCATCATACATGACAAATAGACCATCTAGGTTGATTCATGGCTTAAATTCTTTTGGATAGGGGGCAGTATTTTCACGGCCGGATAAAAAACGTACCTGATTTAATCTGGTTACTACTCCTGCCCAGAAATTAGAATATGCATATAATTAGTAGATTTGGATAGAAAACACAAAAAAGTTTCTAAAACTGTTTGAATGTTGTCTGTGAGTATAACAGAACTCATATGGCAGGCCAAAACCTGAGAAGATTCCATGCAGGAAGTGCCCTGTCTGACAATTTGTTGTCCTTCTGTTGCATCTCTATTGAAATTACAGCATATGTGCTGACACTTTCTAAGGCTTCCATTGGCTCTCTAAAGCCGCTAGAAAGTGGAATGGGGTGTCTGCTGTCTCTGGGCAAAGTATAGGAGCAGAGTTTGTAAGTGGTCAGCCTGGGGACATTGAGACTGGAGATGCGCGTTCACGAGACTTCTCCATTTTTTTCTTTCAGTCTTTGAATGAATACAACGTTGCCCGGTTGGAATATTATCGCTATTTTACGAGAAAAATAGCATAAAAATTGATTTTAAACAATATTTGACATGCTTCTAAGTACGGTAATGGAATATTTAGATTTTTTTTTGTCACGAAATGCGCTCGCGCGTTACCCTTCGGATAGTGACCTGAACGCACGAACAAAACGGAGGTATTTGGATATAACTATGGATTATTTGGAACCAAAACAACATTTGTTGTTGAAGTAGAAGTCCTGGGAGTGCATTCTGACGAAGAACAGCAAAGGTAATCCAGTTTTTCTAATAGTAATTCTGAGTTTAGGTGACCCCGAAGTTGGTGGATGTCAAAATAGCTAGCCGTGATGGCCGAGCTATATACTCAGAATATTGCAAAATGTGCTTTCGCCGAAAAGCTATTTTAAAATCGGACATAGCGATTGCAAAAAGGAGTTCTGTATTTATAATTCTTAAATAATTGTTATGTATTTTGTCAACGTTTATCATGAGTAATTTAGTAAATTCACCGGAAGTTTTCGGTGGGTATGCTAGTTCTGAACATCACATGCTAATGTAAAAAGCTGGTTTTTGATATAAATATGAACTCTATTGAACAAAACATGCATGTATTGTATAACATAATGTCCTAGGAGTGTCATCTGATGAAGATCAAAGGTTAGTGCAGCATTTAGCTGTGGTTTGGGTTTATGTGACATATATACTTGCTTGGAAAATGGCTGTGTGATTATTTGTGTCTATGTACTCTCCTAACATATTGTAATGTTTTGCTTTCGATGTAAAGCCTTTTGGAAATCGGACAACGTGGTTCGATTCAGGAGAAGTGTATCTATAAAATGGTTTAAAATAGTCCTATGTTTGAGAACTTTGAATTATGACATTTTGTGGTTTTAAATTTGGCGCTCTGATTTTTCACTGGCTGTTGAATAGTGTGGGACGATTTTGTCCCCCCTCCCCTAGAGAGGTTAACATAGGGCTATACAACATTTGGGCAGTATAAATGCCATTTGGACATGGTTCACTGACTTTTGGGTTTGGAAACCGACTTCCTATGATCGTGCATGGCAAATGGACATATCATCCTGATTTGGCACTTTCAATACTTTCATATTGCATTTGGACATTTCTTATTGCATTTGGCAATGGTTCAAAATCAAATCAAATCAAATGTATTTATATAGCCCTTCGTATATCAGCTGAAATCTCAAAGTGCTGTACAGAAACCCAGTTCACTGACTTTTGACTTTGTATGAAATCATATTTCAAATAGACAAAACATATGCCTTATGGACAAGTAAAAAAATATGACTAAAGTATGTTCATACAGTTCTTATGCATGTGAAATGAAAGAATTTTCGAAAAATGGTCCAGAAAGCACTATTTTAAGGGGGTGATAAGTTTTAGATTTTTCTTTTCAAAATTTTACTCTTGGGTCTTGACTTGTGTTACATTTGCAATAAGAAAATTTACGGTGGAGCGCGCTCACCATCTATTGGATTTTTGCTGTGTGACACTTGGCATTTGCCATATGGCATTTGCAATCAGTTTTGAATGAAAATGTCCATTTGAGTGGTATTGTACATCGTGTATATGTTTCGTACGGTGCCAATAAGATCCCATTAATTTTTGTCCATTACACTCACAAGGCAGGCAAAAGGCTTGACCTCATCTTCACAAGAGGCTGTTCACCTACTAATCTCGCTGCTACCCCCCTCCAGGTCTACTACTTTGTTTCCTTTTCTGTCTCACTCTCCTCCAACCCTACCCACTCAGACCCTACACAATGGTCATGCGTCATCTCAATCTTCCCTGTCTTCGCTCTCTCTCCCACTACTCTCTTCTATTATCTCTCCTGCCAAATCCTTCTCCCTCCTGTCTCCTCAACCCTACTCTCCTCCCTTTCCGCATCCCATGACTCGCACTGTCCCCTTTCCTCCCGGAAGGCTCTGCCCTCCCCTCCTGCTCCGTGACTGAGTGACTCATTGTGAGCTTACAGAACAGGGCTGCAGGCAGCTTAAAATGGAGGAAAACTACATTTACGGAGGACCTATCAACCTTTCACTCCCTCCTCGCTACCTTCTCTTCCTTTGTATCCGCTGCTAAAGCCACTTTCTATCATTCTAAATGTCAAGATACTGCCTCAAACCTTGGAAACTATTTTCCAACTTCTACTCGCTCCTTAATCCTCCACCACCTCGCTCCTCACTTTGAAAAGAAGGTTGACAACATCCACTCACACAACTCACCTACCCATTGACCTCTTTCTCCCCTCTCTATTCAGATAAAATCCTGCGACTAGTGAGGTCCGGCCGCCCAACAACCTGCCCACTCGACCCCATCCCTTCCTCAGACCATCTCTGGAGACCCTCTCCCATTCTTCACTTCCCTCATAAACTCATCCTGACCACCGGCTGCATTCCCTCTGACTTCAAAATTGCCAGAGTCGCTCCCCTCCTCAAGAAACCAACAATTAACCCTTCTGACATCAAAAACTACAGACCGGTATCTCTTCTTTCTTTCCTTTCCAAAACACTTCAGTGTGCTGTCTCTGACCAACTCTCTCGCTATCCCTTTCAAAAGGATCTTCTTGACCCTAACCAGTCAGGCGTCAATACGGGTCACTGAACCAAGATGGCTCTCCTCTGTGTCACGGAGGCTCTCCGCTCTGCCAAAGCTGACTCTCTCTCCTCTGACCTCATCCTCATAGACATTGTGAACCATCAGATCCTCCTCTCCAGCCTCTCAGAGCTGGTCATCTCAGGCTCTGCACACTATTGGATTGTGTCTTACCTGGCAGGCAGTTCCTACCAGGCGACATGGAGAGGATCTGTGTCTACATAAAGTACTCTTACGAAAGGCTGCCCCTCAGGACTCGATTCTAGGCCCTCTCCTCTTCTCTCTATACACCAAGTCCCCTCGGCGCCATCATATGGTCTCTCCTAATTGCTACTACTTTGCTCCTTCTGACACCCAGGTGGTGACACGCATCTCTGCGGAATATATTTCAGCTCGGTTGTTGGCCCACCACCTCAAAAAAACATTCAAGAAACGTTAAAGAATTGTATTTTAAATGACCATACCAAACCTGCCCGCTCCAAGACCTTGGCATCAGGGTTGACAACTCCACAGTGTCACCCTACCAGAGTGCAAAGAACCTTGGCGTGACCCTGGACAACACCCTGACGTTTGCTGAAAATATCCAAGCAGTGTCTCACTCCTGCAGGTTCTTGCTCTACAACAGTGCTCACCAACCATTTCTGAGTCAAGATCACTTTGAGTCAAAATGCAAGCCGAGATCTACCGCTTA
This sequence comes from Salmo trutta, assembly GCF_901001165.1. Taxonomy (NCBI): domain Eukaryota; kingdom Metazoa; phylum Chordata; class Actinopteri; order Salmoniformes; family Salmonidae; genus Salmo; species Salmo trutta. Next base: position 43,961,075 of record NC_042972.1, read on the forward strand.
GATTTTTTATTTCTATATGACTTAAACAACATTAATCTACTAAAAATAGTTCTGTAGCAATGAATTGCCCGGCCAATGTTGTTCTTCTCAGACTATTTTGAAATTATATTTCAAAATGTAAGGTACATGATCACACTGGTAATAGATAATTTGTTGTATTACTTGTGAGGCACAGCTGAATGAGCATAATAATTTGCTTTTTATTATTTTACTACACTGATGGCCTGCATCTGATGGTCAGTCTTACGGGAGGGAGATACTGTAGCAGCGGTGAGACTGTCTGTCACTGTCCCTCCGCTCTCCCTCCCTCCGCTGAGAAAAGGGGACACAGACTTACAGCTGCATTATTTCAGGACCGTACCCCTCCCAGTCCATGAGGTACTGAAGGCCCCTCACCCGACGCCTCGAATCCAGTATGGAGCGAACGGAGTACGCCGGGGCCTCCTCGATGTCCAAAGGGGGCGGAGGAACGTCCCGCACCTCAGACTCCTGGAGCGGACCAGCCACCACCGGCCTGAGGAGAGACACATGGAACGAGGGGTTAATAAGGTAACCGGGGGGAAGCTGTAACCGGTAACTGGTGCAAACACCGGGGCCTCACTGCGGTGACAGTCTGCGCTGGCCTTCTGGCGCAGCACGGCCCGCTGGAGGTGAACATGGGCGGCGTACCAGGTCTCCTCCACGTGCCTGAACCAGTCGTCCACCACAGGAGCCTCGGTCTGACTCTGATGCCAAGGCGCAGAACCAGCTGGTACCCCAGTATGCAATGGAAGGGCGAGAGGTTAGTGGAGGAGTGGCGGAGTGGCGGAGCGAGTTCTGAGCCATCTCGGCCCAGGGCACGAATGCCGCCCACTCCCCCGGCCGGGCCTGACAATAAGACCGCAGAAACCTACCCACATCCTGGTTCACTCTCTCCACCTGCCCATTACTCTCAGGGAGAAAACCCGAGGTAAGGCTGATCGAGACCCCCAGACATTCCATGAATGCCCTCCAGACCCTCGAAGTGAACTGGGGACCCCGATCAGACATTAAATTCTCTGGCACCACGAAGTGCCGGAAGACATGTGTAAACAAGGCCTCCGCAGTCTGTAGGGCCGTAGGGAGACCGGGGCAGAGGGAGGAGACGGCAGGACTTGGAAAAACGGTCCACAACGACCAGGATCGTGATGTTACCCTGTGAGGGAGGAAGATCGGTGAGGAAATCGACCAACAGATGTGACCAAAGCTGTTGTGGAACGGGTAAGGGGTGTAGCTTACCTCTGGGCAGGTGCCTAGGAGCCTTACACTGGGCGCACACCAAGCAGGAGGAAACATAAACCCTCACATCCTTTGCCAAGGTGGGCCACCAGTACTTCCCACTCAGACAGTCCGACCGATGCCTGGATGACCAGAGGAGGGTGACGTATGGGCCCAATAGATCAACCGGTCACGGACAGCAGACGGAACGTACAGATGCCCAGCGAGACACTGGAGGGGCTCTGTATGCAACGCCCGCGTCCAGCTCCCATACTACCGGCGCCACCAGGCAGGAGGCCGGGAGTATAGGGGTAGGATCCATGGGCCGCTCCTCTGTGTCATACAGCCGGGACAGTGCGTCTGCCTTAACATTCTGGGAACCTGGTCTGAAAGAAAGGGTGAAAACAAAATGGGTGAAAAACATGGCCCAACTTGCCTGACGAGGATTCAGTCTCCTCGCTGCCCAGATGTACTCCAGGTTGCGGTGGTCAGTCCAGATGAGAAAAGGGTCTTGAGCCCCCTCAAGCCAATGTCTCCATGCCTTCAACCCCTTGACCAGAGCCAACAGCTCCCGGTCTCCCACATAGTTTCGCTCCGCTGGGCTGAGCTTCTTCGAGAAGAAGGCACAGGGGCGGAGCTTCGGTGGCGTACCCGAGCGCTGAGAGAGCACGGCTCCTATCCCAGCCTCGGACGCGTCCACCTCCACCGTGAACGCCAAAGACGGATCCGGATGCGCCAGCACGGGAGCCGAGGTAAACAGAGACCTCAGGTGACCAAAAGCCCTGTCCGCCTCAGCCGACCACTGCAAACGCACCGGGCCCCCCTTCAGCAGTGAGGTAATGGGAGCTGCTACCTGACCAAAACCTCGGATAAATCTCCGGTAGTAATTGGCAAACCCTAAAAAAACGCTGCACCTCCTTTACCGTGGTGGGAGTCGGCCAATTACGCACGGCTGAAATGCGGTCACTCTCCATCTCCACCCCTGAGGTGGAAATGCCATACCCTAGGAAGGAGACGGCCTGCTGAAAGAACAGGCATTTCTCAGCCTTGATGTACAGGTCATGCTCCAACAGTCGACCAAGCACCTTGCGCACCAAGGACACATGCTCGGCGTGCGCAGCGGAGTATATCAGAATGTCATCGATATACACCACTACACCCTGCCCATGCAGGTTCCTCAAAATCTCGTCCACAAAGGCTTGGAAGACTGACGGAGCATTCATCAACCCGTACGGCATGACGAGGTACTCATAATGCCCTGAGGTGGTACTGAACGCTGTCTTCCACTCGTCTCCCGCCCGGATACGCACCAGGTTGTAAGCGCTCCTGAGATCTAGTTTAGTGAAGAAGCACGCCCCGTGCATTGACTCAATCGCTGTGGCTATGAGAGGTAGTGGGTAACTGTACTTCACAGTGATCTGGTTAACCTGTCTGGGCTAGGGGGCAGTATTTTCACGGCCGGATGAAAAACGTACCCAATTTAAACAGGTTACTACTCTGGCTCAGAAACTAGAATATGCATATTATTAGTAGATTTGGATAGAAAACACTCTGAAGTTTCTAAAACTGTTTGAATGGTGTCTGTGAGTATAACAGAACTCATATGGCAGGCAAAAACCTGAGACAAAATCCCAAAATCTGAGTAACTTCAGACAGGAGAGGAGCTACTGTAGTAAACCTAGAGAGCAGCCTAGGGCAGATTAACAAAGGCTGTAGCTCACATACAAGCAAGTTAACACTGTAGGCTAAATGCACCCATCAATCACAGTCACACACATCCCTCTGCAAAGGAAAGCAGGCCTGAGCTTGACTCCACAACAACATCCTAGGCTATTTGCATACCTCTAGGAATTTGTGTTAGGCCTATCTTTTAAGTGCTTTAGAACAGATTTAGAATGGAATCGATAGACTACAGGTTTAGTAGGTGTCTATGGCATCCCTAATATCACAATAACCCAGACTGACTGTACACAAGGACACACACACACACACAATACACAGACAGAACACCTCTGCTGGCCTGTCTTTTCCCCTCTCTCTGGGCTGGTGCATGGAGAAAGGCTCAGCTTGCTCACTTCAGTTTCAGCCTATTCCCCAGACAGACAGATCAGATCACATCAGATCCGAAACATGTACACTATTTACACACTAACCAGGTTTCCACCATTTCATGCGGATGAATTACCTGACGCATGAAAAAAGTCACGACCGGGCTGATGGAAACAGGAAATGCCGGTACAATTTGAACAATGTTTGACATGGTGAGATCTTTCTGTGTCGGTAAAATGTATTATGCGAGAAATGGCGATGGAAAGTCCTTTATGCACAAATACTGATATAATAACCAGTCATATCAAAGTACATGTGGAGTCATGCCATGACATGTTGTGTGGTCCTCTCACTACAACTTGGAAAAGCATGCAAGTTATGATGAACTTCACAGGGTGGTGAAAGTGCAAGGTGATCATCTTGCTCCTTTCCAAAAAATGTCAAGGGTCTTATTGTGGTGACATGATGATTGATAATTGGCTGCTATTTGACTAATCAAAATAATCTCACTCTTATCAACAATAATTTCATCATATAGGTAGCCTACCCGCAATGTATCTGCCAGCTGTTGGCTAGAGCACATGTGAAAAGACCAGAGTGGGCTCATTTGCTATATAAACGCAACAGTTGTTGTGATAAAACCATCAGTAGAGTTGAAAATGCGATGGAAACCTATTTTAACTTAAAAAATATATTTGGTACATGGGAATGTATGCGCAAAAGTTATTTTTATGTGCACTACGTCATCACGGACGGGCTTTTAGCTGCAATGAGTTCGTTTGATGGAAACTCATTTCTGGTGGATTTTTGTTTTGCATATTTTATAATATTTACAAAGAAACACAGAAAATCTAGCTAATGACACTAAGTAGGGTCAGAATGCTTCATCTTTTGAATGTACAGTACCAACATTCTCTGCGCACGCTTACAAACATGAACAGGCTACACACTCACAGACACTAAAGTTAACGTGAGAGGTAAAAGGTCCATAAACCAGAGTGCCACAGGTGTGACACTAGATCACTTCAGCCTACCTGACAAAGCTGCATCACCTTGGCTACAGTCCACGCACAGATGCACATCCTCTAAAACCTACCCACGGCATGGATGGAATATTATCTTACTCCCTCTGGAAATGGCAAGTTGCCAAAAGTGATGGCAACCTATTTGACTCACTTCTGAGGGCAATATGCCAAGGCTGGAGGCAAGGAGGAACTTAAATTCCCTTCCTAAATTGACTGAATCTAAACGAAATTCACTCCAACGCTGGATTTCTACAACACATCCGAAGCCTTATCTCAACCAGTGTCCCAGCCTCCCTGGGGCCCATCCAAAGCCCCTGTTAATGCATTTTAATCTGAGCCACTGCAGTAGGTGAGTAACTCAGCTCTCTGACAGATTGATTAGGAAGTGCCAAACACAGTGCAACCAGGACAATAAAGCAGAGGGGCATCCCTAATATCACAATAACCCAGACTGACTGTACACAAGGACACACACACACACAATACACAGACAGAACACCTCTGCTGGCCTGTCTTTTCCCCTCTCTCTGGGCTGGTGCATGGAGAAAGGTTGTGACCTTCTTAAGTAACAGCAGTGACACCGTGACAGTGTCAGTGATGAGGTCACTGAGGAGGAGTCCCACCCATCCTGGACCAGCCCATCTGGTTCCAGTCCAACAGCCTTTTCCTGTTCCTACCCTGACGTCATATCCTGCAGGTAACCAGGAGAGCAGCATTACTGGCTTCAGCTAAGGCTATCTGGAATAGAGGACATACACCTCACTGTTCTCTGGAAGCAGTCCTAGGACCAAAATGTACTGAAAATCAGTGCCCTTCTCACAAGTTTGTTGATGACATTTTCTGAAGGTTTGGACATTTCTCACTCAAGAGCACCTGAGCACACTGATCAGTGATGGTGTGTGCGACGGAGCCTTTTTTCACTAGGGGTGAACAGGTGTGGGCTCAACACCCCACTACCTGTGTCCAGTCAGTGTCCAGGAACCCAGAGAGCAGAATCTGTTCATAACAAGGCCAAGATCACAGGGATCTAGCCTACCTGTCAAATGGGAGGATGATTTGTTTGTGTTTGAATGTTGTGTCATGCTATTTCCATACAGTGGCCAGGGATGTTCAGCCTCAGAGCGTCTTTGGAAATGAAGGCCTTACCCACAGCATAGCCTGAGCCAGCAGGTCAATAGGGTCGTCCTCTGTGGAGAGAGGCACAATGTATGTGTGTGAACTGGAAGTGGGTGTGTAAGAGAACTTTGAGAACGTCAAGGAGTCCATTAGGATTAAACCAGGTGTCTTTTTCCTGACACCAGGGCATAGCTATTCAAAAGGTATCGTCAAGTTGGTGTACGTGTAGGCCTATGTTTGTCTGTTTGTCTGTGTGTCTGTCTGTGTACGAGCCTTCCTGAGATTTTCTCACCCAGAGCAGAGTGACGATCTCGTCTCACCAGACGTGCACATGCCTTTTGGTCTTAGCTCATCAACAATAAATAAACCCTCTCAATCATATACCTCTCACCTTAAATATCAGCAGTCACGCATCTAAACACATGCTATTAAAGGTCTGAGAGGCCTGAGCGCTGACACAAAGAAATGCCACCAACACTGACCAAAACATCCCATCTACTCACATAGCCCAGGATTGGCTCTCCTTAAGGCCCATGCACAATAAATACATGCACTTCACATTATCCTGCATGCATGTTGGGTCCTTTGTGCATGACCAGAAAAGGAGAGGCAGCAGTACAAGTAGCCTATCGACCCACCTACCTGAACCGGACTTGACTGTATGAGACAGATAGTGACAGGACCAGTCTCAGGTAAACTAAAGGAAACCAACATGGAGAAGTGAAAGGTTTAAAAAGGGGCGATTAGTCTACTTCTCTGGAGAGAGGGAGAGAGAGAGGGAGAGAGAGAGGGAGAAAGAGAGAGAGAGAGCGTTTCACGTGGACAACTAGTATGGACAGGCTGGCTGAGGGAAACTCAAGATTGGCTTTTAAAGTTTCACTTGGAAATATGATCATATTAAAATAGGATATATGATCATTACAGGGTGACTGAGGGCTGGAATCTGCTGTCTCACCCTGGAAACGTAATACTTACTGTAAGTTAAGATCCTACACGCACACACAACGACACAACTAAAAGCAGCCAGACTTCTGACAGTTGAATAGAATATTGGGAAGCAGCAGTTGTCATTGGTGGTCTGAAGTAGGGTGCGGGGCCTATTAGGTTCCTGCAAGTTCATGTTGATAATAATCAGTGAGAAGTGCATAATAAGTGTAGTGTATGTGTGTGTGTGTGTTTTTAAAACAAGTATGACACAGGCGGTGGATAGAAGTTATTTGGGCAGTAGCACAGTGTATTTTGGTGTCATGACCAACAATTTGTCCCATGGCTCTGCAGTGCTTGTGTGCACGTGAGGGAGAATGTGACTCGTGTCTGCAGATCACAGAGGAACTCCTACCTGTCCTCTAATGTACTAATGTACAAAACCATTTCCATCTGCATGCTGAATCACTATCACCCTCTCTCTGTTCCTATCCTCTCCACTCATGCTACCCCACATAACAAATACTACAGTTTACTATAGAATACTACAGAACTTACAATAGAATTCTGTAGTAAACTGTAGCATACTGTAGAATACTATACTACACACTGTAGTATCCCTCGATCGTGTGTATGCAGTGCTTAGTATAGAATGGTGTAGTATACTGTAGAATACTATAGCAAATACTACAGTATTATCCACACAAAAAAAACACTTCAAAATAATACAGTATGTCCCCAAAAACACTATAGTAAATACTACAGACAGCCAAAACATAGTATATACTGCTCTTTTTTAACTACAGCATTTATACTATAGTTTATACTATAGAATACTACAGTATTCACTGTCAGTCTGCAAAAACACTACAGTGAATACTATAGTATTCCAAACATAGTACACCCTATAGTATTTTTTCATGTGTGACTGCTTGGGCATTCTGTGTAGAGTGCTGTAGAAAGGAAGAGCAGTGTCTGTGATGGATTGAAAGAATACAGACAGGGTGTCTGTCTGGCTGGCTGCTGAGGTGAGGTGAGCTAGCCAGAAAGTGGATTGGGTGACTGGTCTGATGATGACCCCTGAGTGGGTGCTGATGGGGAACCTGGGCCTGGTCCAATGAATAGGCTACACCTGAGACCCACAGTGGAGATAGTGACAAAGCATAGCACAATGGAACAGTACTGCAGCCTGAGTCACACAACACAGTGATCTGACACACACACACACACACACACACACACACACACACACACACACACACACACACACACACACACACACACACACACACACACACACACACACACACACACACACACACACACACACACACACACACACACACACAACCTGCTTACAAGCAGCTCAACAACTACAGATAAATTCATAAAGACACACAGAATGTTAAAATATGTGCAAAGCAAACAACATACTACAAGTAGACTAGGCAACAGATTCAGATCAGAACAGCTAAGAGAAGTGCATTTTGCACAGACAGTTCCACATCGAAAACTAATCGAGAAAATAAGGTCTATGCCAATGAGTGGGGAGCTAGAATATGGTCAGTGTGGGAGTGTGTCAGACTGATGATAAGAGCGTGAAGAGTACACCCAGTAATTTCTAGCCTTTTCTCTCCACCATTATCACCGCTCCCACTCAATCCAACCCCTCTATCCCCATTTCACCCCTTTACAATCCTCCTTTGTACTTCCCTGCTTGCGCAATCTGAGACAAACTCCCCTTGATGCCCCAAATCCCTTCATGCTCTTCAACAAGCCACTCCCAAACAAAATTGCCTTCTATTTATAGTCACCAAAACAAAGAAAACTCCAAACCACACCTAATGCCTGCTCAGCTGTACAGAGAGAGAGAGAACTTCTAACCCTATGCCCTCACAGTGTCTCTGTCTGAAGCAGCCTGGGTTGCTTTCCTCCAGAGTCCTCCTGACCCCTGACCTTTGAGTGCACATGCTGCCCTCCCCAGATGTCAACTTAGACAACACTTGATCAGTGTGCCCAGTGGCAACAGGAACAGTGTGTTCCCCACACACACACCATCAGCAAAAAAAACGAATCACATCCAAAGTAACGATGGGAACCAATTCTCTGGGTGCTCTGCTGCACGCAATCCCCAGCTGGAGAGAACAGGAGGGATCAGCCTGGCCCTGCCATAGCAAAATGGAAGAAGTGGAGCGAGAGAGAGACACACTAACCCAGCCACTGTGCCAGCCCGATGCATGTTATAAAAACCCATTGAAAATAAGATCCCAGGTTCAATATAATAGTTCAACAAAAGTGTGTCAGATTTGAATTAGAGTATTAGGGCGCCAGAGGGAGAGGAGGTAGAGTAGGGTACGGTAGGGTGGGGTAGAGGGAGAAATGTAGTTGGCACCATCATAACCATTTTTTTTGTGTGTGTGTAACGAACAGTTGACTAAAGATGTGACGGCCGGGCATTCGTGCAGTTGAGTCCATTTCTGACATGGACTCTTAACAACATGATGAAACTTTGTTGCTCAAACAAACAAGGCTTCAATTGCCTTGGCAACAGCCCCAAAATGCAGCAGCAGCAGCACACAGAAATAAAATGAATGATTATATTTCTATGGCAGCACATGCAGTCAGAAGCACAAGAAAATGTGCGTAAAAGGTATTACTCTAACAGTTACTACGGTGACCACGGTCATTTGGCTGGCCAATTACCGTCATCCAAAATTCCATGATCTTCACAGCCCTACACTCTACCTTACAAAGCAGGTTGCAACGACTCGGCTGTTACTGTGAAACAGAGCCATTCTCTGTGCCCTCTCAAGGACAAATACCATGGCCTACCTCCCTCCCTCTCTCTCTCTCCCTCCCTCTCTCTCCCCCATTCACTCAATCTAACCGACTTCCCTGGCACAACAGTCTCTTCATGGTTGTGCCACTTATGGAGCCTTATATACTGTAGCAAACCATGCTTCTCGACAACTAGGCTAAGAGCTGCAGGCCAGGAAAACAAAAGAGCAAAAGTTAGGATAGATATATATATATATATATATGATTCATGCATTTGACAAGACACCAACACACTTTCCATGACAGCAACCAAATGACTGCCTGTGTGTGACCAACAAAGGGCACGATGGCACCTCATAGCTCACACACAGGCAGTTGGACTGGGGGAGGTATTACTTTTCCTGGCAGTGTCACTCCTCATCTTAGGTTTGATGGTGCACAAATAAAGCCATGGTGTCCCTCCAGAAGAGCTTTTAGTCTCCCCAGTCCCCTCTCTCCTCTCACTCTCAGGAGGCAGGGAAACCCCCCCTCCTGTGCTGGCAGAAGAGTGAATATGTGTACTTTAGATACGGCTCAGTTGTGATTTAGTATGATCCACACAGTCCTAGCCTAAAGAGAATCCCTCCACTCTATTACAGCTTTTGTCTCATCAAACAATCTGTCCATCACTAGTAGTCAGTCCACAAGAGTGTACAAGACTTGAGCTTTGGTAGTATATTCATTTTGATTATGTTGACTCTACCTAACATAGAAATAGGGAGAGATCTCCATCTCTAAACATCAGATTCAATCTTATCTATTAAAGGAGAGTAGTTGATTTTATAGTCCTCCTCCAAAACTATATTCGGATGATTACTCCTTATTGGAATTTGGCCTCCAGGAACCCTCTCTAAGGCCAGAGGTCACCATAAAGTAGGTCTTAGTAACTGATATCTAGGCCCTTGAGCCATAAAATCGGCCATGGGGGTCCTTAAGCAATTAAGATGTTTCAAATGTATAGTCTATTCATTCCCTAGGTCTCAGCCTTTATTTAATGTTTTGACCCAGGGAAGGATGAGACAACAAACAGATAAGATGAGTATTTAGGTCAGCCCTCCCCGCTAGAAGGGGAGAGATTTGCTGCAAACCGCTTAGAGGAACGTGTCCGTCTTCCCATATGCATATATCTTTCTATGTTTGTCTATGTCTGTCTATTAAACCTTTAAATATAGAAGTTCTTCACCTTATATTTTGCATCGAGCATTTCCACACCTTGACCAGTTTTCAATTCCTAACAGTATCAATACACCCAGGTATTTGTCCATTTCCACTGAAATTTACTTTCCAAGCTTGAAAAGTCATAATTAGTCATTCACTTTGAATCCTGATACAGCACCATGTGTCCAACAGTTGAAAAATAAATGATAGAGAATGTTCTGGTTTGGATAAGGTAAAATGTAATCTGCATACAATCATATCACGTGTGGTTCTCCACCAATCTCAATTCCAAAGATTGAGCAATGGAAAGCTTTTTAAGGATATCTGATCAAGTCCCCATAACAGCCTGGCTACATATAAATGAGTGTGTGAGCAGGGCCATCTAAGGACAAATGTATGTATGTATGTATGTGTATATATATATATATATATATATATATATATATATATATATATACACACACGTGTGTGTGTAAATTCATCCTGACGATGTCTCTGCCTTCTTCAACCTGTTACTACGGGTCTAACCCTTTCCCTGCCTACCTCCAAGTATGTTCCCAACCCACTCAACACCAGTAATTACAATGCCAGCGGGACAGGGGTGTGTAAGTAATCAGAGCCCAAACTTCAGAGGGATCTCATATTAACACGAGGAGAGTGACTCACAGTGTGACGCTGCGAGTCTGGTAGAGTGGAGTTAAGGGGAGGACCAGGGGGTTGCCAAGGGGTAGAGAAGGAATTAAGGAGATGTAACCTACCAGCCAACTCTGCAACGTCCCTATCGACATACGAAAGTGCTGCTGACAATGTAAGACTTAAGCTATGTGTGTTTCGTTCCCTCTCATGTAACAGAGTAGAATAAATTCAAACAGCTGAGACGTCCAGGAGCAGTGCTGTCTCTTGACAACCCCTGCAATAATAAAAGAACAAAACAACATGCCTTTGGTTGAGAGGAGCCAAACCAATCATTACTTTATGAAGGACCTACATGGCAAGATTAGCCCCAGTGTGTGTGTGTTCCATCATCAGAGACAAAGTAACAAATGAATGACTATTAAAAAACTGCCATGAAAGATGTGAGGCAGCAATTCCAATGCCACCAACACAACTAATCAGAACATAGCCTAAGGGGAATTTCACAGTAACGGAATTACGCTGATTGTATTCGTCACATGCACCGAATACAACAGGTGTAGACCTTACCGTGAAACACTTACTTACAAGTCCTTAATCAACAATATAGTTCAAGAAATAGAGTTAAGAAAATAAGTTAAAAAAATAAAAAACATCAAAAAGTAACACAAGAAAATTACATAACAATAAAGAGGCTATATACAGGGGGTAAAGGTTGGGGGGGTTGTCAATGTAAATAGTCCGGGTGGCCATTTGATTAATTGTTCAGCAGTCTTATGGCTTGGGTGTAGAAGCTGTTTTAAGGAGCCTTATGGTTGTAGACTTGGCTGTTTAATCAGCTTCTTGATATGCCACACCTGTCAGGTAGATGGATTATCTTGGCAAATTTGAAATGCTCACTGGCCTGTAGTTGGTGAGGAGCTCAGGGTCCAGGCCCTGTTTCTTCAGAATGGAAGATAACCGCTGTTTTCAAAGGAGTAGGAACAGGGTCAGATGTGAGGGATGCATTTACAATCGTGACCACCAGGGGGCAGAGAACAGGGAGGCATGCCTTAATTATGGCAGCGGGCATGGGGTCAACGGAGCAGGTTGTGGTTTTAAATTTAGAAAAGAGTTCAGTGATGGTGGTTTCCTTGACAAGGGAGAAGGAATTAAGTCTGTTCTCAGGTGGTGAGTCAGGCAGTCCTGGGGGGCAGGGCCGGCCCTGGGCATAAGCAATATAAGGGGTTGCCAATTTCCTTTAAAACCACAACATTTTCCCTGTGCCTCAAGGTAAAATGGAGAGAATTACAGGAAATTAAAAAAAAATTAAAAAAAGATTTGTATAAGAATTCTCTCTGCCGTCAAGAACGGGTCTACCAAATCTCGCTTAGTGCCCCCAAAAAGCTAGGGCCAGCCATGCTGGGGGGAGAGGGGGTCAGATGAAGGGTCAGACTGTTGCAGCTGTTGGTAGATAGCCTCCTGGCCAGAAAACTGTCACAGAGGTCAGTGTCTGTCTGTCTGAGTCTTTCACCAATTTACCTATTGCAGCTTTATCAAACTTTTTTTCCTTGAATGCAATGTTTTGATTTATGCAATCCTATCAGTCAATATCCTTGACACTTATTGCATTCAATGCAATGTGTTGACTTCTATATGTCAATATCCAGTCTGTGGAGGTGGGAGAGAGGAGGGAGAAAGAGAGAGAAGGGGAGAGTGATGGAGATTGACTGAGGGAGGGGAGAAGAGAGGAGGGAGAGAGAAAGAGACAGGATAGGGAAAGTGAGGAAGGAAGAAAAAGAGAGAGAATGGTTGACACTCTTCTTTTCCCATATACTGCAATGTATTGACATAAACGTAAATTCATTGACACTCTTTTCCTATTTACTGCAATGTATTGACATAAACATCATCTGTTGTTTTCTTTTCACAAAAAATTCACAGAATGACGTTTTCCTATGATATCATGTTGCGGCCAGCCCAGTTTAGGTTCAGATCAGAACAAATTAGGCTATTATTTGCCAGGTTTGTCATTAGCCTAGTGAGTGCTTCCTATATCAAATTGTGGTCACCAAAGCAAGCTGAGGCGGTTCTGCATTATAGATGTTTGTTCTGGCGAGAGACAAGGTCAGTCTTTGAAACCAGACACATGCTGTTACCTCTGTGACTCAAAGCCTACAACACCAACAGAGACAAGAGAATTCTCTTATTACACACACACACACACACACACACACACACACACAGCTTTGAAGGTTAAATTGTAAAACAATGTTAGCAACCTCGGTAGCTGATGCTGTAAAGTGTTGGGAGGGATCCACATATAATGTTCATATCTGGTTACTGCTAGCGGGGATAGGGTGACCACATTTAAAATACCCAAATGCGGGACAACAGGATGATTTTGCGGGACATTCGCGGCCAAGTGTAACCAGTGTTGTAGCACTGGAGACCGAGGCAGTCCAGTCTCGAGAACACATATTGAGTGTCCTGGTCTTATCTGATGTCAGATACCTGTGTACTCTGTCTTGACACGGTCTGGGACAGTGAGGACTCTAATTTGTTCCCGAGACCAGCAGAGTAGAAAACAAATAATTAGCAGCTTCCATTCATTCATTCATTCAGCGCATACATATATACACTTCTTTCTTGAAATATGAATATCTTAACAGCCTGTATATATATTATAGACATTTTTGCGCAGTGGCGAACCTATAGGCCTTCAGTGTGTGACAGGTTGATGATTCTGAAAGGACAGCAATCGTAATACCAGCTCACTCACGTGGATTTTTTGTCATTTAGGATCACCACTTGATTTTAAGAATTTGAAATGTCAGAATAATAGTAGAGAGAATGATTTACTTCAGATTTTATTTATTTCATCACATTCCCATTGGGTCACAAGTTTACATGCTACCAAATACTAATTGAGTGTATTGCCTTTAAATTGTGTCAAACGTTTCAGGTAGCCTGCCACAAGCTTCCCACAATAAGTTGGGTGAATTTTGGCCCATTCCTCCTGACAGAGCTGGTGTAACTGAGTCAGGTTTGTTGGCCTCCTTGCTCGCACACGCTTTGTCAGTTCTGCCAACAAATTTTCTATTGGATTGAGGTCAGGCCTTTGTGATGACCACTCCAATACCTTGACTTTGTTGTCCTTAAGCCATTTTGCAACAACTTTGGAAGTATGCTTGGGGTCATTGTCCATTTGGAAGACCCATTTGCAACCAAGCTTTAACTTCCTGACTGATATCTTGAGATGTTGCTTCAATATATCCACATAATTTTCATACCTCATGATGCCATCTATTTTGTGAAGTGCACCAGTCCCTCCTGCAACAAAGCACCCCCACAACATGATGCTGCTACCCCCGTGCTTAACGGTTGGGATGGTGTTCTTCGGATTGCAAGCCTCCCCCCTTTTCCTCCAAATATAACAATGGTCATTATGGCCAAACAGTTCTATTTTTGTTTCATCAGACCAGAGGACATTTCTCCAAAAATTACAATATTTTTCCCCATCTGCAGTTACAAACTATAGTCTGGCTTTTTTATGGCGGTTTTGGAGCAGTGGCTTCTTTCTTTCTGAGCGGCCTTTCAGGTTATGTCGATATAGGAATTGTTTCACTGTAGATATAGATATTTTTGTACCCGTTTCCTCCAGCATCTTCACAAGGTCCTTTGCTGTTGTTCTGGGATTGATTTACACTTTTCGCACCAATGTACGTTCATCTCTAGGAGACAGAACGCGTCTCCTTCCTGAGTGGTATGACAGCTGCGTGGTCCCATGGTGTTTATACTTGCGTATTATTGTTTGTACAGATAAACGTGATACCTTCAGGCATTTGGAAATTGCTCCCAAGGATGAACCAGACTTGTGGTCTACAAATATTTTTTTTGAGGTCTTGGCTGATTTCTTTTGATTTTCCCATGATGTCAAGCAAAGAGGCACTGAGTGTGAAGGTAGACCTTGAAATACATCCACAGGTACACCTCCAATTGACTCAAATTATGTCAATTAGCCTATCAGAAGCTTCTAAAGCCATGACAATTTTTGGCAATTTTCCAAGCTGTTTAAAGGCACAGTCAACTTAGTGTATGTAAACTTCTGACCCACTGGAATTGTGATACAGTGGATTATAAGTGAAATAATCTGTCTGTAAACAATTGTTGGAAAAATTACTTGTGTTATGCACAAAGTAGTTTTCCTAACCAGACTTGCCAAAACTATAGGTTGTTAACAAGAAATTTGTGGAGTGGTTGAAAAATGAGTGTTAATGACTCCAACCTAAGTGTATGTAAACTTCCAACTTCAACTGTGTCTACCAGTAAATGCTAACTAAGGCAACAATTGGCATGCAACCTAAGAATTGAAAAGCTTTAGTCTGACGTGTTGGTTAGTAGGCTATTTGTGATGCGCAATTGTCATCATGCCCTGTTTGCATCATGGATGGACCTGAGTGGAGAGAGGCCCACCCACTGGGGAGCCAGGCCCTGACAGGCCTACCCAATCACATTGATGTCGTTTAAGTAACCTTAGAGCGTCACATTTTTTTTCTATTTAAAAAAGTGTGATTTTGAGAGTGAAAATCTGAAAAATCTACAGGAAAATCTAGTATTTCTTTACACAGGGAGCCTTTCCTTCACAGGGCGGGCCGTTTGACAACTTTTGGCTAAATTAGAGTATACCCACTTCTCCAGGCACCACTACACCACTGCATAGGGATGACGGAAAGACAGCAGTCACACACAGCATCGTTGGACATTCGTTGGACACTGTGTTAACTAACCTCCAGATGAGCTTCAATGCCATACAACTCTCCTTCCGTGGACTCCAACTGCTCTTAAATGCAAGTAAAACTAAATGCATGCTCTTCAACCGATCGCTGCCCACACCTGCACGCCCGTCCAGCATCACTACTCTGGATGGTTCTGACTTAGAATATGTGGACAACTACAAATACCTAGGTGTCTGGTTAGACTGTAAACTCTCCTTCCAGACTCACATTAAGCATCTCCAATCCAACATTAAATCTAGAATCGGCTTCCTATTTCACAACAACGCATCCTTCACTCATGCTGCCAAACATACCCTCGTAAAACTGACCATCCTACCGATTCTTGACAATGTAATTTATAAAATAGCCTCCAACACTCTACTCAACAAATTGGATGCAGTCTATCACAGTGCCATCCGTTTTGTCACCAAAGCCCCATATACTACCGACCACTGCGACCTGTACGATCTCATTGGCTGGCTCTCGCTTCATACTCGTCGCCAAACCCACTGGCTCCAGGTCATCTACAAGTCTCTGCTAGGTAAAGCCCCGCCTTATCTCAGCTCACTGGTCACCATAGCAGCACCCACCCGTAGCACGCACTCCAGCAGGTATATCTCACTGGTCACCCCCAAAGCCAATTCTTCCTTTGGCCGCCTCTCCTTCCAGTTCTCTGCTGCCAATGACTGGAACGAACTGCAAAAATCTCTGAAGCTGGAGACTCTTACCTCCCTCACTAGCTTTAAGCACCAGCTGTCAGAGCAGCTCACAGATCACTGCACCTGTACATTGCTCATCTGTAAATAGCCCATCCAATTTACCTCATCCCCATACTGTATTTATTTATTTATCTATCTATCTTGCTCCTTTTCACCCCAGTATCTCAACTTGCACATTCATCTTCTGCACATCCTACCATTCCAGTGTTTAATTGCTATACTGTAATTACTTTGCCACCATGGCCTATTTATTGCCTTACCTCTCTTATCCTACCTCATTTGCACATGCTGTAGATAGATTTTTCTACTGTATTATTGATTGTATGTTTGTTTATTCGATGTGTAACTGTGTTGTTGTATGTGTCGATCTGCTTTGCTTTATCTTGGCCAGGTCGCAGTTGCAAATGAGAACTTGTTCTCAACTAGCCTACCTGGTTAAATAAAGGTGAAATAAAAAAATTAAACATTTCACTGTTGCGGACAATTTATGTTTGAGGCTTTACTAAGCTGGACAAACTTCTCTGTTCAATGAGAGCCCAAGAACTTCCCCGGTGTTTCCCCAGATCAAGTATGAAGACATTGCAAATCTCTAATCAGAACAGGCCCTGCACAAACTTTTTCCCCTCGCACATTTTATAGCTGGCGCCCGCATTGCCTTCATTGTTGTTTTCCAAATCATGCATTCCGATTCTAGATTGTAATGGACACAAACTCAGCAAAAAAGAAACGTCCTTTCACTGCCAACTGCGTCTATTTTCAGCAAACTTAACATTTGTAAATATTTGTATGAACGTAACAAGATTCAACAACTGAGACAAACTGAACAAGTTCCACAGACATGTGACAAACAGAAATTGAATAATGTGTCCCTGAACAAAGGGGGGGGGGGGGTCAAAATCAAAAGTAACAGTCAGTATCTGGTGTGGCCACCAGCTGCATTAAGTAGTGCAGTGCATCTCCTCCTCATGGACTGCACCAGATTTGCCAGTTCTTGCTGTGAGATGCTACCCCACTCTTTCACCAAGGCACCTGCAAGTTCCCGGACATTTCTGGGGGAATGGCCCTTGCCCTCCGATCCAACGGGTCCCAGACGTAAGCTGTTAGTGTCTTAACGACCGTTCCACAGGTGCATGTTCATGAATTGCTTATGGTTCATTGAACAAGCATGGGAAACAGTGTTTAAACCCTTTACAATGAAGATCTGTGAAATTATTTGGATTTTTATGAATTATCTTTGAAAGAAAGGGTCCAGAAAAAGGGATGTTTCTTTTTTTGCTGAGTTTACATAGAGGCTGCTGCCCTAAAGGTGCATGGTGGAGTAACCAAGTGGTAGTGACAGGGACTAAAGTTCAGGGTAGGGTACTGGGCGTGGGGCGGCTAGTAATGACTATTTAACAGTCTGATGGCCTTGAGATAGAAGCTGTTTTTCAATCTCTTGGTCCCAGATTTGATGCACCTGTAGTGACCTAGCCTTCTGGATGGCTCGGGTGGCTAAGGTCCTTGATGATCTTCTTCGCCTTCCTGTGACACCGGGTTCTGTAGATGTCCTGAAGGGCAGGCAATGTGCCCCTGGTGATGCACTGGGCAGACCACACCACCCTCTGGAGAGCCCTGCGGTTGCGGACAGTGCAGTTGCCGTACCAGGTGGCGATACAGCCCGACAGGATGCTTTTAATGGTGCATCTGTAAAAGTTTGTCGGGGTCTTAGGTGCCAAGACAAATTTCTTCAGCCTCCTGAGATTGAAGAGGTGCTGTTGTGCCTTCACCACAGTGTCTGTGTGGGGGGATCATTTCAGATTGTTAGTGATGTGTAAGCCGAGGAACTTGAAGCTTTTCACCTTCTCCACTGAGGCCCTGTCGATCTGGTTGAGGGCATGCTCCCTCTGCTGTCGCCAGAAGCCGACGATCAGGGGCGGCATCCTTGCAAGGGTTAACAATCTTCACGTCGGCCACGGAGAACAAGAGCTCACAGTCCATGGAGCGGCCTGCATCGGCGGCACGTTGTTTCCCTCGAAGTGGGTGAAGAAGGTGTTTAGTTTGTCCTGGAGGGCAGACAGGCAAGATGTCCGTGTCCATGACGTGGCTGGTTTTCCCTTTATAATCCATGATTGTCTGGAGTCCCTGCCACATACGTCTCGTTACAGCCTGAATTCAAAATTGACTAAATATATATTTTTTTTCATCTCGCCCATCTACAGTGAGGGAAAAAAGTATTTGATCCCCTGCTGATTTTGTACATTTGCCCACTGACAAAGAAATGATCAGTCTATAATTTTAATGGTAGGTTTATTTGAACAGTGAGAGACAGAATAAAAAAATACATTTTTATTTTTTAAAACATCAAATGTTATAAATTGATTTGCATTTTAATGAGGGAAATAAGTATTTGACCCCTCTGCAAAACATTACTTAGTACTTGGTAGCAAAACCCTTGTTGGCAATCACAGAAGTCAGACGTTTCTTGTAGTTGGCCACCAGGTTTGCACACATCTCAGGAGGGATTTTGTCCCACTCCTCTTTGCAGATCTTCTCCAAGTCATTAAGGTTTCGAGGCTGACGTTTGGCAACTCGAACCTTCAGCTCCCTCCACAGATTCTCTATGGGATTAAGGTCTGGAGACTGGCTAGGCCACTCCAGGACCTTAATGTGCTTCTTCTTGAGCCACTCCTTTGTTGCCTTGGCCGTGTGTTTTGGGTCATTGTCATGCTGGAATACCCATCTACGACCCATTTTCAATGCCCTGGCTGAGGGAAGGAGGTTCTCACCCAAGATTTGAAGGTACATGGCCCCGTCCATCGTCGGAAGACGGACGTCACAAACATGTTGTCACTAAAAACATAAGGCTGGCTGTGTTAAAACAGTGTACAGTAAGTGTGTATTTTGCATTTGAAATTATTTTGATGTGATTTATGTTTCTAGAACCGTACCGGAATTGAGAATCAATTCACGTTTAGATTGAGTATTTGGCTGTTTTGACTGCCAGAGCCAATTCACACTTTAAAAACAACATTTTTGGACTAAGGAGTAATGTTAGCCCGTACAGGAACATAGGACAGGGGACTGACTGATGCAGCTGTGGACTAGTTGCTGGTAGAGGGGGTGGGAGTAGGACAAAAAGTGCCAACAAGAGGCAGGGCTGTCTCCAGCACTGGAACTGTTCCACAAGCTCGACAAAGCCCTCATCATACTCCCCTTGGACATCGGGATCGCTGCCGCTGTACACAGCCCATCTGTAAATAGCCCATCCAATCTACCTACCTCATCCCCATATTGTTTTTATTGACTTTCTTGCACACCAGTATTTCTACTTGCACATCATCTGCAAATCTATCACTCCAGTGTTAATTTGCTAAATTGTAATTACTTCGCTTCTATGGCCTATTTATTGCCTTACCTCCTCACGCCATTTGCACACACTGTATATAGACTTTTTCCTATTGTGTTATTGACTGTACATTTGTTTATTCCATGTGTAACTCTATGTTGTTGTTTGCGTCACACTGCTTTGCTTTATCTTGGCCAGGTCGCAGTTATAAATGAGAACTTGTTCTCAACTGGCCTACCCGGTTAAATAAAGATGAAATAAATAAAAAATAAATAACAAGGATCACCTGTCTCCAGTTCCTCAATGGCAGCCTTGTAATCCTGCAGCACCAAACCAGTCTGATTGAAGAGGTACTCCAAACCCATCAGCTTCCCTAAAGAAAAAACTACAGAAATATGAGAATACACCGGACTGAGTATGGAACAATTCTATAATAACATTTCACAAAGAGAAATGTGTTGCAGCTTTTATATTTAATACAAACAGCATTAGATTATTAAATATATAATCATTACCAGTGTATTTGCGTGGAACAATGTAAGGAACCACTGATGACCTTCCTACTGCACCTGGGACATTAAAGGTATTCTGCTGCCACATAGTAGGATCCATCCACAACCTGCCTGATCTTCTGGTGGAGTCCTGATGTGGTCAGCTCCCCCCTCTCACAGTCAGAATGTGGGGAATATAGCTTCACCTGCCAGAGCTTCCTGGGCATCCATTGCAGCAGAGGACGGGCAAAGTACCTCTCCATCACCAGTACTGAGCTGCAGATGAGGGGTGGTGGAGGGTCCCACCACCTTTTGTCAACCCTGGCAAAGTCCATCTCTGGAATCCCATTCCCCGACCACCTGAACAATGCCTTGGACACCCACTTACGGTCCACATCTGGCAAAATGCGTTGCCATTCCCTTGGGAAGTCATCCGTCTCTCCATGAAAAGAAAAGACAACATTCCCACACGAGAAATAATGTAAGGATGATACATTCCCCAAATAACAGGTTATCATATCACTTGAGACATACTGTGTAGGCCTAGTACATCATTTGAAATGTAAGTCATCACTATAAATACGTAAATACGTAAATAGTGAGTACTATATGTAATAAACTTGATACTCGTAACACCATTGGTCATGACATGTCTGACTCCTGTGACTCAAGCTGCTCTGCTGCCATAAAGAGCTCACCATCATCAGGCTCAGAGGATAGAAGGGCTGAAAAGTAGAACTATTAAATAAATGATATCAATTGATTAAACACCATCAAAAGATGATCCTTTGTTTTACTTATCTATTATCTCCATAAACTAAAGCATCATCATTATGATATAATTTATATTAACATAATATAGAGCTTATTAGGCTGAACCTTCCCGAGACATGAGCTTCCTTATTGTCCTGTCGAGATTCTGGGAGGGGCGAAGTTTTCCAACCAGCAATGACCTGAGTGAGGATGTTGAGGACCTCTGGGAACCAGTGGTCATCTGGTCTTTGCATTGCTGGGTGGTGGTGAATGGCAGACTTAATCCTGATAGCCTCCCGGCCCTCAGGGAAGAACTCCATGTATTCCTTGAAAGCAGCATGGTTTTTGAAATAACTTCTTGCTGGCTGAGAGGCAGATTTGTTCTGCATTGATGCCACCAAATACCTAGCCCAGCACGTTTTCAACCACCCACTTCGCGTGTCTGCTCCTTATAAAGGCCAAATCTCATGCTGACCCAGCAAATGTGCCCTGCTTGCTGGGTTGCCACCTCTGAGCAGTACAGCCCTCCTGGTTGAAACCACCACTTTGTCTGGAGACAGCCCTGCTCCACGCTCATTTAGTAGTTTTTGTCCCATAAATCCTGGAATCCTTACCGTTAAGACAAGGCTTCCATTTGGCAGTTTTCTGAAGCTGGGTTCCATGCCCACTGTGAAAATAAAGAGGAAAGTTTGTCTTTAATAAGCATAAATTTTATACATTTTAAATCACAGTGAGCAGACTGGATTAATAGATGGAACAATAAAATGAAGTGTATAAACTCTAGTTACCTATGTTGTCATCTCTAGTTACTTGCTAAAGCACATTTCAACCACAGACAGACACACCAGTATATGCAAGTGCATAGGATATCACTCATGGCTTTTAATAACATGATGACCCTAGCCTATTTGATATCAAGATAGTGTTTGCCCTATAGCTATGTCTACTAATTAGCTAAATTAATTAAAAGAGTAAAGGAGAGGTTTGCTGAGTTGAGTGACAAAACACAACTAACTTTACAAGCTTAAAAAAAAATCCCACTTTGTTAAAATAGCTATCTACGGTAATAAGAAAATAACTCCACGTTAGTATGGAAATAGTGGGTTTAACAAACTATTTTGATGGTCAGAGTCATCGGACGTTTGGCTAGCTACGTTACTTCGATAAACTGTGTCAGTGTCAAAACACCAGTTTACTAACGCGTTAGATAGCGTTACTGTAACTACACTGTAAATCGTGTTAACTGTGCTAACATATTACATGCTGACCAAACCGGATGTGCGCGGTGTGGTCAGCATGTTACTGTAGCCTACACTTTACCTGCTAGATATTCCGATCGATGATGATGAATGAAAACAGCAGACAACAAAAAATTGTAACTGTCGTTACTTCAAGAAAATAAAGATAATTCGCGAAAATTACCTGAGGAAATATATTTTTCCATTGTCCTCTTCCAGTGTTTAAAGGTCCCGCCATAGTTCATAGCTAACGTTACTTCAGAAAAGAAAGATAACACGCGAACAGAATTACCTGAGAGGAAATATATTTTTGCATGGCACTCTTTCTGCGTTTAAAGATCCCGCCATAGCTCTATCCTCATTGGTCAATATTGGTTACCTAGTGGTTGCGGTGGTGTCTCGGATTGGTCGGAGAGTGCAATTCTTGGTTAGTTCTTGGTGACAGACGGCGATATGATTGGTTGTCGCAACCAGACATTTCCTCGACACACTGTTGTCAGGGGAGGATATCGAGCATTTTATTTTTCAGAAGAGTACGACTAGCTAGGTTGTCAGGCATTATTAATCAAATAAGTAATCAGAAATGTACATTACTTGGAGGAAGAACAATTAATTTCTACTAATCAAACGGATGTATAGCTTAATCTAACTTGTCAGCTAGCTTGCTATGTATTTTTAAACAGTATAAGGTGTCCATTTCATTTTCTTTGTGAAATTGTAAAACAACTGTGTCCAGTCACGTGTATGCCGAAACCCGGGATCGAACCAGGGAGCTTTAGATCTTCAGTCTAACGCTCTCCCAACTGAGCTATTTCGGCTTGAGTGGGATTTGAAACGTCGTGGTTAGCTAGCTTGCTATGTATTTTTAAACAGTAAAATGTGTCCAATTTTCTTTGTGAAATTGTAAAAGAACTGTACAGTCTCGTCTCTGCCGAAACCCGGGATCGAACCAGGGACCTTTAGATCTTCAGTCTAACGCTCTCCCAACTGAGCTATTTCGGCTGGCGTACGGCTTTAGAAAACAAGCGACGATTTGAACACCTCCAAGGCATTATGGGCTATGATATTCTATTGCATGTAGTTTGACAGATATATCTGCAGAGGTCGACATAAGGCTAAAGATTGTAATGCAAAGCACAACTAAACTACTGCACCCCACTACATAGCTACTCAAACGTTTTGTATAATTGCATTAAAATACTGTCTTACATTGTAAACAAAATACTATTGACCAAAAGGCTATGAAATACAATCTGGATAATACTAGATGTTTATGACAGGCATTACCCACTAAGCATTTACCAACAGCGACATCTTTTAGATGTATAATTGATTCCGCTTTGGTCTGGTCCGGACTCACCTTGAATTGGTCCAAACAGACTTCTATGATTAATTCAGTTTGAACAACACAGCAGTATCATCATAGTTCAGTACAGTAGAATAAAGCACAGTAGTCCTGTACCGTTTAATTTGTAAGTCGCTCTGGATACGAGCGTCTGCTAAATGACGTAAATGTAAACGTAAATGTACCATACCATATCGTACTGTACTAAACTGTGCCGTACTATACTGTGATGTTCAAATTTATGAAACATAGCAGCCTCCACTGACTTCTGGGCTGAGGGGAGGAAGGCATAATAATGGGAACCATGTGGAACCATGTGTTTAATGTATTTGCTACCATTCCAAAGATTCCGCTCCAGCCATTACCACAAGCCCATCCTCCCCAATTAAGGTGCCACCAACCTCCTGTGCTAGAAGTCTATGATTGATTCAGATTAGGTCTGGTCTGGACCAACCAAATGTGTACTTGTTTGGGGGCGGAGCTCATTAGAATAATACCCAGCATGCTTTGCGAAAAAATATACATTTACATTTTGGTCAAACCAACTTACAGTCAGTGCATTCAACTAAGGTAGATAAATAACAACATATCACAGTCATAGAAAAAAAAACGCTACTGAGAATGTTAACTGTTCTGTTGGACTACTTTGAACATGATTGCTGCCAGTTTAAAGCTTTTGAAAACTCTATGATAACTGCATGTGACAGATGGGAGTAATAATACATATTCTGTTGGCTCCTGTATTAATAGGATTGAAAAAGTATTATTGTGATATGATTACTTTACTGAGAATGTATGTGCAGTTCAAATTTGGGTATAGAATCAATGACCAAAAAAGTTGCCTGTAAATGACATCTTTTCTACTTACATTCAGAACTGGAAATTACTTTGATTTCAACGTCCTTAAAATAGGTATTTTCGTCTTCCGAATAAGACATTTGCAACATACATATAAGACGTCTTTTATTGACGTCCGGAGAAGACGTCTTTTCACCTTTCATTCAGCACCTAAAATGCACCTGACTTCAACATCTGGAAAATACGTTTTGCTTGCTGGGTAGTGCCTGCAGCTCACTCTGTTGTTGGTTGTTGAACTGTTGCTCCTGCGCTTTGCATGCCCTGCAACTGCTACAGCCCACACACACAACTTCCTTTGACATGCTGAAGAGGTATTTTTTCCCATCTCCCACACCACACTTCAGCCTGTACTCAAACTGTAGATAGGCCTATTGCTCATAGCAACAGAGAACCCATCATTTGTACACACACACACACACACACACCCCGTATATGAATAATGCATGTCAGCATTGTCTTTTATTATAGTATGGGAAAAGGCAGTCTCAGAGAGCCTACAGTACAAATAGACCCAACGGCATTATTGTAAGTCTATTTCAAAGATATACATGGGTGCATGATTACATTCTGCATGTCAGTGTGCCTACAGTATGTGTCCGTTTGTGTGAGTGAGTGTGAGTGGTTGTGTATGTTCATCTGCCTCCAGCTTAAGGCCTCACAGCAGGGCCTTCCCTTAGCCCATTTTTATAATGAAGGAAATACTTCCATTAAGCACTGTAGCTCCCCAGTCTTCAACTCCAAGCAATTTTAAACCATGTAGTCTAAGGCCTAGATTCAATCAGATCAAGCGTTAACCGGTGATAGCAGACACCCACATAGCGGATGTTTTGGCGGTGCCAGAGTTGAAACTGCATCAGAGCCTTCAAATTGGTGGGCGGATGCTCTCGTGATCATTGTCACGAAGCCACAGCCGCGTTAGAAGTTTAGAACGAGAAAGTATAGGCTGTAGACATTTTTACGCTCAAATTGAAAAATCGTTAAACAAAATAATGAGGATTTCTATCATGGTGTAGTTTATATCTCATTTTCCGGTGTTTGAACTTGTAAACAAGGCCGCATGGAATTTCTGTTAACGCAACACCAGGCAGCCAATGGTAATGTCCGCTTTAGGTATAATGCCGTGAGTCACTTGTAGAGCCATAAAGTGTATTTATTCATATAGCAATGTGTATGGTACCCATCTTTATTCAGGGATGAAATGTGCTTCCTATTGAAAAACCTATAGATGACAAGAACACAGGAGTAGAGAAGCCAGATAAAAAGGTGACTGACTGCAAACAAAAGCCCCAATACAATAGTCAAATTTATTGATATTGTCAGTGTCTTCTCTCTATATATTCAGATACAAGAAAACACAATTAGAATTTATACAATGAATACATGCGTATATATACCAGGTGTGAGCATTCAGTAGGCCTACTATAAATACATCAGATTTGTCTCAGGTTTTATGACAATAAATCTAAGAGTCCCACAGGAGGATGAAGGTCCTACACCACAGAACAGTGTTGTGCAGAAATCAAACACAAGCCAAGTGTTGTTCAGTTTTGTTTTTACCTGATCAACACGTATAACTTCTTTCAGTCCTATATTTTCATGTATTATTTTTTGCAAACAACAAACAAACAAAAAAAGTAAATATACTAGAAGTGCAAAAACCTACCTGTATTTCATACAGGACAATTATGGGGAAAACACTTTCCTGTTCAGTTACGCCAGCTCTAGGGACCTTTGTATCTGCAAAGGTGTTGAATTGGTTTGACACAGGGGCTGACAAGATCACTCTTTGTTACATGACCAAATGATTTGGGGATCAATAGACAAGGTGGAAATCACATTAATTATTCAATGACAATGTCTATTTAATTTACAGCACACCGCAATAAATAAATATCAATACATGACTACAAATTCAGTGCCAAAGAGTGGACACATTTATGAGCTTTATGGAAGTTTGTCAATATTAAAACATCTGTTTGCTACAAACTATCCAATGCAACACTGTCTATTACATACAGCAGTAAGTTCTTTAACCCCCCCCCCCCCCCCCCCCTCTATTTACATATGAATAGATGATAATGTTCACAATATGTACATACAATCTTAGGGAAAAAAAGCGCTATCAAGAACCTAAAAGGCTTCTTCGGCTGTCCCCATAGGAGAACCCTTTGAAAACTCTTTTATTCAGAGGGTTCTACATGGAACCCAAAAAAGTTATTCCTGGAACCCAAAAGGGTTATCCTATAGCGACAACCGAAGAACCCCTTTGAAACCTTTTTTCTAAGAGTGTAGTTAAGTCTTATATCAGGAAGGATATACACATGTACTAATATTCTCATTCAGAATCAATTAATCATTCTTAATAGAATTAAGGCATCGGTAACATTTAGCAGATCCAAACGATCTGTATTTCTGTATCTATGAGTGTCAATGTTTTTGTGTTGGAAGCTGCTTCGAATGCTTGAGTGGGTGGCATTCTGAGCCTCTGCTGGCTAAATACACTCATACTGTACAGAAGTTACATAAGCATCTAGGGAGTATACTCAATATAAATACCGTATATGTTTCCATTTGTAAACAGACACTTAAGTATATTAAAGATGACCAATGTTTGACCTGTCATTAGCTTGTCTTTTATGCTTTGTTTGTTCTAACAAATAATTTATTAGTATTAGAGGCAGAGTAAGGTGGCTGAGGACACAGAGATGCAACAACATGGTTGGACTATAGTGCTGCAAGAGGTGTTTCTGAAATCCAGCACTTTGCTGGTGGTTATATTGTTGTACGTCCCCGAGGTGGATGCTACAGTGTATAATTGACAATTCACTAAGCCCCGCCCCATATGTTTGGCAACCAATTGCAGTGGTCGGTTGGATAGCAACTGTCTCTAACGTTGATGTATACCTCAGAAATACTTTAAGAAATGAGATGGGAAAATCCATTCGATTCGTATTAACACTTATTGTGTACATTGTCAAGGGGCCGCGCGGTGCATTCTGGGCGATGTTGGGAGTCGGACAAGGAGTGAATGGGAGTCAATTGGGTGCTAGCTAATAAAACACAAAATGTATACATATTTTCCAAGATGGGAGATAATAACCATATAGCTTTGAAATCGTGACATTTGGTACTTTCCAGGAAAGTGGGCAGGTTTCTCGACTCATAACATTACTTTTAGAAGGGATTGCGTGGCGATTAGTTTAGCAACGGCATGCAGCTGCATGACAACGTGAACTCAATTGATCAAAAGTCTGCTGGGCGGGGCCTTTCACGTTCCTCCCATACATTGGCCATTGAGGTTCCCATCTCATTTCTTCAAGTATTTCTGGTATATATGGAGTGGAAACAGCGTCCAAATTGGACGACCGTGGTTTTCAACATAATCTACTCACCTTTGCAATCGCCGTTTTGTGGCTGTTGCCATCTTTCTACATCGGCTTTTAGCAGAATGACTACCACTTAGTGCGCACTGGACAAACAGCCGTATCACAGATAGAACAATGAGACAGATACTTCACCGGATGTATAAATGTGAAGCATCCGCTTAGCTTTTCCACTCACTACCAAATCGTGATATTGGAAGCCCAGTGGCCGGCAGTGGGAGAAGAGGGAACGAGAATGATTTTGGCTGAAATGTTCTCATCGATTAAACATTTGATCTCAATACAGTTCCCAAAACTAAAATATGTTATGAACACAGCGGACGAAGTGTTGTAGACTTTACCCTTTGCCAAAGTTGTAAGACATCGCATTGTTTGGAAGAACGTAAAGCCGAATTGAGTTATTGCACATGCGCACTTCAGAGTAGGCATTCCCTAACGGAAATATGCAAAGCTTTGCTAGAACGCGCCAATAGGATCTGCCCAACTCCTTGCTTGTTCTGCCCACTACGATTAATTTGTTCACATTGTAAACGACAGGTTGTGGTCTATCTTGGGTTAGTTATAAAAATCTTTGGCGGTATCAGGTAAACAAACCAACAGGCTCTTCCCCCTGGCCAGCTGGTTCATGATGTCAGAGCATGAATGCAAAATGTTAATATCTTTGCCTGTGAGTGATAGAAAAATGAAAATCGGCCTCAGTGACAATACTAATAATTCAATGGATGTTTTTTTTTGTACAAAGGTGATGACTAAAGGAATTTTCAAATTTGACTTCTCTATGGGGCCGTCCATGGGAATTGTCTTGGCCAGACTTCAGTTAAACTGCAATAACTAAGCAGTCTACATGTACAGTATTTAATATATAAAAAATAATGTTCTCTGGGAATAGACCGGAACCTAGGGGCCTTGTGGTGAATTTAAGACTACTTGGAACTCGGAAAGTCTGAAATTTACGACATGGAAACTTATTATAGAAAGATGAGGACCGAGTTTCCCACTTGGAAAGTATCAGAATTACGGTTGCAAAGCTACTCGTAGATTACCAAAGTTACTGGAATCTTCAGTAATTAACAGAAAATCTATGGCGATCTATTGTAACTTTGGTAATGTATACTTGAATAATTTTTGTATTGATATATATAGTATTCCTTTTTCATATTTGTGTCCATATCGTTCATGAGTTTCTAGTAGATGGTCTATCTACTAGAAACTCATAGACAATATGGACACAGATATAAAAAAGGAATAATATATATGAATACATTTCATATATAAAGAAATGTCAAGACAAAATAGCCTAATTATTGAAAAAAAGCATCTAATCAACAACGGCATTATTTTCAATTAACTCTGAAACTCTTCCAACTACTTCTTTACCTTTACATTGAAAACAAATACATACTTTCATAGTAAAATTGATAAGTGTACAATTCATACTGAAACTCTCATATTAAACACCAATGGTATTCACTAAGTTGATGGTTTATATTAAGGATAATGTTTTACAGCTGTGTCAGTATTTTTTTTTATTTAAATCATCTTATTTCATGGTCCTCATGTGGTAAGGCCACACAGAGGGCCAGACATAATTATAGAGACCTTTACAAATCTGAAGTACCCAAAAGGGTCAAAAGATGTCTTGTGATATCTTTCAAGTATTTTATGTAATCTATCAAAATTCTGGTAGTTTACTGGTAAACTTAGTTTCCAGTAATATACCCTCCCTTTGCAACCCTAATCAGAATCAACCAATTGGAAGCTCTACACAAATAACTGAAGTTCATTTTAACTTGGGGGTTTCGAGTTTGACTTGTCATGAATACACCATTGATCTCTAACCAAGCTTGTGTCCAACATCCACGGACAAGCTTTCGTTTCAAATGCATGGAAGCCAATGAGGGCAGTGGAAAAATGTTGATCACAAAATTAATTGTTTAAATGGCTAAATAATTTAACAGTGCACTAGGGGTACTTGCTACTGTGATTCCTGAAATGCAGAGCCTGTTGGAGTATTTTTCGAATCCAAATTATACTTTTGCTGTATTGTTTACTAGCTAGCTCTCAGTCTCATTGTCCACCATTAAAAAACGTTGCTAATACTAGCTAGCTAGCCAGTTAATATAACTTGTTTTCTCCAAATGCATGTCAGCTAGCTAAGTTATCTATAGGCCTATTATGAGTACAACTCTCATCTGCTGTCGACATCAGGATACGATCGGGAGCACTAGTTAGTCCTTAAGTAAAAATACTTTAAAATACTACTTAACTAGTTTTTGGGGGGGTATCTGTACTTTACTATTTATAGTTTGACAACTTTTACTTCACTACATTCCTAAAGAAAATAATGTACTTTTTACTGTATACATTTTCCCTGACACCCAAAAGTACTCATTACATTTCTAATGCTTAGCAGGACAGGAAAATGGTTAAATTCACACACTTATCAAGAGAACATCCCAAATTGCCTCTGATCTGGTGGACTCACTAAACACAAATGCTTAGTTTGTAAATTATGTCTGAGTGTTGGAGTGTGCCCCTGGTTATCCGTAAAAAAAAAAAACAAGACAATTGTGCCGCCTGGTTTACTTAATAAAAAGGAATATCAAATTATTTATACTTTTACTTTTGATACTTAAGTATGTTTAAGCAATAACATTTACTTTTGATACTTAAGTATATTTAAAACCACATACTTTTACTCAAGTAGTATTTTACTGGGTGACTTTCACTTTTACTTGAGTAATTTTCTATGAAGGTATCTTTACTTTTACTCAAGTATGACAATTGGGTATTTTTTCCACCACTGTCCAAAAGTGGTAGCTGACTGCATGCTGAGTCATGGCAGTGGCTAGCCACACTAAAAGCTTAATTTTATCAGGTTTCTGTAAAGCGATTGTAATGAGTCCACCACAACGTACCCGAGAGTCTCCTAATCAGCAAGGGGTAGTCTGTTTCATTTAATTGTGTATAAAAAAAACACAGTTTGGGATCATTGTGAGGGGTTTTCTCCAGTGGTTTGAATGAGGAATTTGGCTTCCTGGGAAAATCTTGACCGAGGCAGGAACAATAACTAAGAGGGCGGGGCTTAGTGAAGAGTCAATTACCTTCACACAGACCTGTATAACGAGCAGGTGAATACACCTGTTGTCTGGCTGTTAGTAGTGTTATACACACTCAGTCTGTGCTGTTCTCACAGGGGCTCTGCCAGGCAACGGCCAGTGGCGTCGCTGCCCTCCAGCCGTAACTGACATCCCTTCTTTGGCTTCACCCAGGAGTTGTGTATGACTGTCCCTCCTGGCGAGGGGTCCAACTGCAGCAGGGACACCACCCGCTTCTTTACCTTGGCCCTGAGGGCACGCCGCAGCTTCTGCCTCGTGAAGGCATAGAGCAGTGGGTGGGAGACGGTGGTGCCGTAGGCCAGGGCCAGGAACCACAGGCGCATGCTGACCAGGGTGTCGCTGGGGCCCAGGCCCAGGATCAGCACATTGGCCATGGACAGAGGAGCCCAGCAGCCCAGGAAGGTGGAGATGATGAGGAGGGACATCCTGAAGACGCGCCGCTGGCGCTCCCGCCGGTCCCGGTGACGCCTCACGGCCCGCCGCAGTGCGATGATGGCCGACACAGACGCCTGGACAGTGGGACCGGGGACAGGGGCAGCAGTGGCAGGGCCTTCTAAGCTGACCAGAGGGGCTGAGGACAGGGCTGGGGGGGAGGTGGCTGTGGAGATGGGGGGGATGCAGGGAGGGTGAGAGAGTTGCTTGCTTGTGTCTGTACACTGCTCTCCTCCCTCTATCACTCCCAGCCCTGCCTTCTGCTTCTGTCTCTTACGGCGCCCCCTACAGGGTGGGCGCCTGAAGCGCTGGCTGTTCTTAATATGAGAGCCGATGTGAATGTTCAAGGCCCGCAGGATCCGTGAGTATGTGAACAGCATGACTGCCACCGTGGTAAAGAAGATGGGCACCTGCAGCAGGAGGTGGTAGTACATGGCCAAGCCTGTGTGGTAGCCCTGGCCGCCCACACACAGCAGTGTCCGGTTACGCCACACTGGCGCCAAGGTGGTGGCGGAGGAGGAAGAGGTGGGGATGTGCTTCCCATTCTCCGACCCTCCAGTGAGAAACTCCACCTCCAGGAAAGGGATGAAGAAGACGGCCAGAGACGTGGCCCAGACGGCAGTCAGCAGCAGCCCTGCCCTCCGCGGGGTGAGCAACCGGTTGGCGGGTCGGACGGAGATGTCGTAGCGGTCCACGCTGATGACCAGCACATTAATGGCAGTAGAGATGGAGGCAAAGGTGACACAGGCCTCGTGGAAGCAGCAGAGCAGGGCAAGGTTTGGCCCTGGGGGTAGCAGCACCACCACCAGGGTCAGAGGCAGACACAGCACACACAACACCACATCCAGCACATGCAGGTTGACCGTGACCATGTTGCTGACCGAGTCGACCAGGTTGGACTGAGAGCAGTAGAGCACCAGCACCGTCATGTTGCTGCTGAAGCCCAGCACCAGCTCCAGCATAAGGAAGGCAGTCAGGGACACCTGGAAGCCCAGGGAGTAGGGCATGTACCAGGCTGTGCTGGAGGAGACACTCCCCCCTGAGACCTCCTCCAGGGCCCCCACACTCACCACCATCCCAGCCCAGTCGCTGGGGACCGGGGTCGGGGTGTAGCTGTCCGTCTCCATTTTGCTGACCTCTCAGCCGTGATGTGTTCTCATGCTGCAACCTGGCTCCCTGATGGTGATGGAGAACAGTTCAGTGACAGTCCTGCAGAGAAAGGGAGACAGGAGGGATGAAGTGTCTGGTGGGGGTCTGAAATTCAATGGTTAATTAAAGCTATAAAAGGCAAAGATAAGTCATCAAACATAAATATCACAATCAGCAAACTGGTTATGATCTTTGGCCAGTTAGCTATAACTCAGAATGCCTGCTATATTTTTTTGCGCTTTCACTGTAAGTGCATAGATGTTATGTAATTTGTCAGAATTGACTGCTCTTCAAATTAATTTCAGGACATCATATTCAATGTCAAATCATTTGAACCATGAATTCATAGAAATGGCAGTCGGTGGTCTAGAAGCGTCTATATAATCCACTGGAGGTGAAACCACATCATGGCACTCTGACAGAACCGGCCTCTCCTCAAGGAGATTAACTACATCATGACAATGTTTTTTTACGCAAACTGAACATGCGAGTGCAAGACCAAGTCAAGCTTCAGCGCTTGATTAAGACGGCGGGAAGGATAATTGGTATAGATCAAGAATCAGCCACCAACCTGAACACAAGACTCATCCTCCTAAAACTTGAAAGCATTTTACAGGACAGTACTCATACCCTCCACTCAAAATACAGTCACAGCAGCAGACGGACAAGGGGAAAGAGAGTTCTACAAAAGAAAATTAAAACGGACAGATATGAGGACTCTTATTCCAACAGCCATTAGGCTGTACAATAAATCGTATGTTGGTCCCTTGAGTATACAATATATTGCACTTTCACTTTAAATGTGTAGCTATAGCACTTTGAATTAATTATTTTGTGTAGTTTCTGTGTTATGTACTGTCTTTTTAAGCACATGAATAAATGAATTTCCCCCTCGTGGGATAATAAAGTTAATCTGAATCTGAATAAATGAATTTCCCCCTCGTGGGATAATAAAGTTGATCTGAATCTGAATAAATGTCAGCATCAGTCATGGCGGCGTTGGTTTAGAAAGCACAGAGCATTTACGGTGCTACATCAGGACATGCATCGAAACAGACAAAACATGCATGAACTGCACATGACACATGAGCATGTTTCATAGTAAGATATCATTAGGTATTTAGGGTCACAGTGTCCTGACATTCACACGTGAAACTGATAAATGAAAATGTTTGTGTGTAAGGTGGTAGTACGAGGTCTTAATTGCTCGCTCTGAAATGGAGCCGACACACCAATCTACTGCATAGTTTGGCATGGCCACGATGAATCACCACTATGCTGCAAAGCTACATTCCAAAATACACTGTGTGTAATGCACAATCGAAAACACAGTCAGCCAAACAAAGTACTGTCCTAAGCCTTGTGTGTCAGTGGAATAAAGACTTCAGAGATAAAATGTATAATCTGTTTTCTAACCTGAGGTGCTCTGGGGTAATCAGATTAGTGTCTACAGGCCAGACTATAACCTACTGCTGTATTGACAACATACCAGTGGTGATGTCCTATGACACAATTCCTGAACAGTGATTAGAGTCCAGCTGCTGAGGGCACTCAATTGATTCATCAAAATCACAATGTGTGCTTTAAATCAGGAAATTGGACCAATCAGTAAATTGCGCCTATGCCCGACACCTTCTGCACTACTTTAGTAATCACACATTTGGTTGAAAGATGGACCAAATTTCATGTGTTGTTGTAGCCATAGCAACTAGTCTGCGAGGGTCTAGAATGGTTAATGAGGGCACACAGATGCTGTAGTACTACTCAGCTACTGTGTGACACCATGTTGGTGGCAGTGAAAGTGTTAACCGACCCACGACAGGCTACAGCTTCCTCGTGGGGGTTTTAGAAAACAAGCAACACTTGTAGAGTTTATTCCAGAACTGGAAAATGGATGAGAACATTAAAATATTTCATGGATGATGAGACAAATGAATGCAGAGGCAGACACATTTTCCAATATATTCTAAAAGAGACAGAAAACACGAGGTGAGAAATGAGGTGAGAATTAAAGGGCTAGGACAAGAGAGGCAGGGAGGGATGTGTACAGAGCACTGCAGTCCTACGCTCCACTTATCCTAGAGATTTTCAGCTGGCTTGTTTCATGAGCAGACTGCCTGATCACCACTACACTACGAGACTGTAAAGAGATAAGAGGAGAGGGACAGAGTCCCTGAACACATACAGTAAGAAGATAGAGTTGGTGGTAGATATTGAACGAGACCTTCAAACATTGGACCTATTGCAGGCATCTCTGATCTCTTCCTGCATCACATTCTGATGGGAAAGGAAGGAAGGAGAAAGGAAGGGAGGGAAATTTGCAATCATGCTGCAAGGGTAAACAAGGGTAAACAAGCCCAAGGGAGAGAGGATGGGGTTGTTTTTGTTCCACTCCAATCTCTCCCACCAGCCTAAACCTGTTCCTGTCTGGTCTCCTGCTCCCTCTGCTCTGTTTTCCTCAAAGGGCTTACACACACATCATCCACCTTACATACATCATCATCCACCTTACACACACACATCATCCACCACCTTACACACACACATCATCCACCACCTTACACACACACATCATCCACCTTACATACATCATCATCCACCACCTTACACACATCATCATCCACCACCTTACACACACCATCATCCACCACCTTACACACACCATCATCCACCACCTTACACACACCATCATCCACCACCTTACACACACCATCATCCACCACCACCTTACACACACCATCATCCACCACCACCTTACACACACCATCATCCACCACCACCTTACACACACCATCATCCACCACCACCTTACACACACCATCATCCACCACCACCTTACACACACCATCATCCACCACCACCTTACACACACCATCATCCACCACCACCTTACACACACCATCATCCACCACCACCTTACACACACCATCATCCACCACCACCTTACACACACCATCATCCACCACCACCTTACACACACCATCATCCACCACCACCTTACACACACCATCATCCACCACCACCTTACACACACCATCATCCACCACCACCTTACACACACCATCATCCACCACCTTACACACATCATCATCCACCACCTTACACACACCATCATCCACCACCACCTTACATACATCATCATCCACCACCTTACACACACATCATCATCCACCACCTTACACACACCATCATCCACCACCTTACACACACCATCATCCACCACCACCTTACATACATCATCATCCACCACCTTACACACATCATCATCCACCACCTTACACACACCATCATCCACCACCTTACACACACACCATCATCCACCACCTTACACACACCATCATCCACCACCTTACACACACCATCATCCACCACCTTACACACACATCATCATCCACCACCTTACACACATCATCATCCACCACCTTACACACATCATCATCCACCACCTTACACACACCATCATCCACCACCTTACACACACCATCATCCACCACCTTACACACATCATCATCCACCACCACCTTACACACACCATCATCCACCACCTTACACACACACACCATCATCCACCACCACCTTACACACACCATCATCCACCACCTTACACACACACCATCATCCACCACCTTACACACACATCATCATCCACCACCACCTTACACACATCATCATCCACCACCACCTTACACACATCATCATCCACCACCTTACACACATCATCATCCACCACCTTACACACACCATCATCCACATCATCATCCACCACCTTACACACATCATCATCCACCACCTTACACACATCATCATCCACCACCTTACACACATCATCATCCACCACCTTACACACATCATCATCCACCACCACCTTACATACATCATCCACCACCACCTTACACACACCATCATCCACCACCTTACACACACATCATCATCCACCACCACCTTACACACATCATCATCCACCACCTTACACACATCATCATCCACCACCACCTTACATACATCATCATCATCATCATCCACCTTACACACACCATCATCCACCATGTGCAGAGCTGCATGATATCTACAGGTGCGACACTTACAGTCTCTCTTGATAGGGGGAGACAACTTCATTCCTACCTGGGAACTGCACTCTCTGTGATGATGCTGCTGTGCTGGTGGATCGATGTAGAGAGGAATCCTGTTATACTCTATTAATCCTGGTCTCTAGCCCCCCCCCCCCCCCCCCCACCACCACCACCACCACGCGTTGCACAACAGACACTTGAATAAAACTAGGTTATGTCCCCCTAGGCTCTCCTTGTAAATAATAGGTTCAGGACCAAAAGCAATGAGGCTGGAGACACTCAAGAATGTGTTTGGATATCTTAGGCTGCATTTAGACAGGCAGCCAAATTCAGAGGTGTGTTCAGTTGCTTGAACGTTTTCTACCTTGTACTGAACACGTTTCCACAAAATGTTATTGAACAGACTGAGGTACGTTTGCTCCCATTTGGTGGGTGTGGCTTGAAGCAATGAGTGACGTATTTAAAGGGCAGTGGCCACAACCCAGCCCTCCCCGTTTTTCAACTGGTTGTTCAGTACAGCACAGTTCACGTTCAATTGAACGTTCCAGAAGGTAAAAACGTACTGAACGCAGCCCTGATCTTTTTTCCACTGATTGGTCTTTTGACCAATCCCATCAGATCTTTTCACAGTGAAAGAAAATTCTGAATTGGGCTGCCTATCTAAACGCAGCCCAAGATACAATCCAATATGATTGGTTTGACCACAGACACATGGTTTTTGCTAAATGGTATGTTTGGGATGACCCAACTCTGACTTCACCCCATCAGACTGACTGGAGCGAAGGCTGGAGCATCGGCCTTCTCGCCTGCTCCAATTTCGCTCCAGTAGCGCTCAGTTTATGAGCTCAGGGCATGCCTGGCCCAGCATGCATTTGTAGTCTACTTGTGTGCTGCTATAGCCCCTTGCTTTAGCTACTGTCATGGAGTTCACTAAATATTTTTTATAAAAGAAACTGATAAAACACACAGGTGCTAAATCAAGGTGACTTACAAAGATGAGGACCAAGAGCAAGAGAGGGAGTGCGGTGATGT
Source organism: Salmo trutta (assembly GCF_901001165.1). Taxonomy (NCBI): domain Eukaryota; kingdom Metazoa; phylum Chordata; class Actinopteri; order Salmoniformes; family Salmonidae; genus Salmo; species Salmo trutta. The sequence continues at coordinate 43,998,704 of NC_042972.1, forward strand.
AGTGTCCACAACTAAATAATCATTGTGGAATCTGAAAAGACACCTGTATTTAGTGAACTCCATGACAGTAGCTAAAGCAAGGGGCTATAGCAGCACACAAGTAGACTACAAATGCATGATGGTGTACTTACTACATGCACATGCTGAAAGAAAGGAACGAGGTGGGTAGATAACTAAGTGTGTCATTGTAGCAAAGTATTTATAAATTAAAAATCAGATCTCTTAATGAATTTTGTTCTATTGTCTATACAATAGGGCATAATTGATTTTAACCCAATAGGCCTGGCATATTCCCATAAGGAGCTTTCCGTTTTGATTGGGTTATTTTTGCCTAAAAACCTTTAGGCCTGCCTACCTAATATATATATATATATAAACTGCATCTCTGCCCAGCCTGGCAAGAGTGGCTAAAGGGGTGCTTAGCATCCCCAGTGGCTCTGCAAGTGAGGAGAGGATATTCTCCACTGTTGGCCTGCTCTCCAGGCAACATCGCATGAGCCTGAAGCCACAGATTGGCTAAAAATGAATTCAAAAAGCACTAATACATAATTTTTAATTTGTATTTAACTCTAATGAAGTCACAGGCTAGATGCGCAATATATATACTATAATGATATTTTTTTATTGGTACTTTAACCCCTTTTTCTCCTCAATTTCGTGATAACAAATTGGTAGTTACAGTCTTGTCCCATCGCTGAAACTCCCCTATGGACTCGGGAGAGGCGAAGGTCAAGAGCCATGCATCCTCCGAAACATGACTCTGCTTCTTGACAGACTGCTCGCTTAATCTGGAAGCCAGCCGCACCAATGTGTCAGAGGAAACACTATCCAGCTGGTGACCGAAGTTAGCTTGCAGGCGCCCGGCCCACCACAAGGAGTCGCTAGAGCACGATGGGACAAGGAAATTCCAGCCCTAACCAAGACGTCACTGGACCAATTGTGTGCCGCCTCATGGGTCTCCCGGTCACTGCCGACTGTGACACAGCCTGGGATCGAACCCAGGGCTGTAGTGACGCCTCAAGCACTGTGATGCAGTGCTTTAGAACGCTGCGCCACTCCGGAGGCTGGCTATAATGATTTAATACAAAGAAATGTTGATTAAATCCTGAGTGCTTTATGTCCCTACCAGCCTATTGTGTTGCACTCACAAATTCTTCAATGTATTTCTCTGTAGGCTATAGCCTTAAAATAATTGAAATAATATAGCCTAAATAATTAATTTTAGTCCCTTAGGTTCCCTGTCTGACTCCTGACCTATTTAGAGTGTTTATATTCAGTTTAATATGACATGTAGCCTATTTGAAATTATGAGCTGTTCTTACATTCACCTTTTCATGTTTATTAAAATACTTTTCATTCAAATCCACATGGTTTGGTTTAAATACTTCAGAAACAAATGTTAGGTCCAGGTAGTCACAAAAATAGATGGTTCAATTGTGATTTTAATGAATGGAGCGAAAGCAGTTCTTTTTTCTTCCTGTGAGTGCGGAGCGGTTTTTAGCAGAGTGGTTGGAAAGGACAGAGAGCTGGAGCGATGTGCTCCATGAGCGGGATTTCCAACTGCTCAACTCCGCTCACATGCTCTGCACCCCATTGAAGTTTAAATTTTAAATGGTTTAGGTAAGGGTTAAGGTTAGGTAAGGGTTATGGATAAAAGGAGAAGCTCATTTTTTGTTAGCTTTACCCCAACTAGCGATAGCTTTCTTCATGCTCGTTCCGCAGTGGGGTAAGCTTCTCTAAACCAAGTGAAATCGCAAATAAAACGGTCTGGATGAACTCTTCTATAACATGGTAAAAGAAAAAGTTAGGGTTTAGGGTAGAGTCGTCCCAAGTATCCGGAGAAAGGGCCACGGTCCATGCTATCCGTAATCCTTGGGACATCCCAACTCTGACTTTACCCCATTGAAGTTGAAATTTAAAATGGTTAAGGTAAAGGTTAAGGTTAGAGTAAAGATTAAGGTTAGGGTAGGGATGTCCCAAGGATACCAGATAGCGCTAACCCAGGGTCACATGGCCTTACAGCCGCATGTCTGATCACAAAACACAGCGAAGCCTCACCTCCTGCCTGTGGAAGACCTTGGTTACCATAGTGTCAAAGTGTTTTTCCCATCACAAGGGAGAGAGCTCAGGTCTGGCAGAGCAGAAGTGTGTTAACATAGTTCCCCTTGTTAGTTCAGTATCTAGACAGTCAGTGATGAAAGTGCTGCAGTGAGAGCAACAAGGGCTCTACCAGTTAATTTTCAACTCAGCACCAGTCCAGCTATGAGCCGTCCATCCTGATCACTCAACAGTTAATCATCAGCATGCTCTGCAGAGTCTGCACCCTCAGTCTGCTCTGGATAGTGTGAAACCCAGGTGCAGCAGCTCTAAAGCTAACTCTAATTAAGTCGTCTGCTGGTTGCTAGAGGAGGCCCACAGGGGAGCTCTGGGGCTCCAGGTAATTGTGTTTTCCACTTCCGACCAGCAGAAAGAGTAATGACTTCACTCCACAAAGAACAATTGAATTCATATGTAGCATCAGAGGAAGAGGTGAAAGGAGAGGGTCCACTCCCGTCAAAATCTGTCCACGTGGGAATACAGTGATTCTACTTAATAAGCAGACCGCCTGACTTCCCGCCTTTGGGACAATGACTCCCATTGTTAGGGGGAGACAAGACCACCTTGTCATTATATACAGTATCTCTGGCACCATTCACATTTCCAGGTATGGCAGGATATAATCAACACCCAACTGGGCAACTGTTGAGTCACCAGCCTGGAAACAATAACTACTCAATGCACTCTGCAGAGTTTCTAATGAAGACTGGCTTACTACTTACTGAGGGTTTAAGGGAGAGAGGGGGGGTGGAAAAGAAAATTATACGATATGGCCAGGGATGGAAAATTCCCGACCTAAGGGACAGAGGGAGATGGTGTTTGAATCATAAGGGCTGCAGTAGTCATGAAAGTGGGGTCAATTTGGAGGAGAAAGCGGATTCTGCTCCATTGCTGTTTGGTGGAATTTGTGTCCTTTACATATATCTTTGTCAACATGTACATACAACAGCTTTATATACTGTAGACCCATTTACCTGATTGGAATGCTGTGAGCACATTATCTTGACACCCATGTAAAATGATTTGAAATCCATTGAATTTGCAGCATAATAGAAACTGTCTTCACAGAGCACACTTGAGAGAGTGGCACTAAAAGCACTCACAAAAAACACTGCAGATGATCAGTTAAAGTGCAAGCAGCTCAGTCTTGGAACTGTGTCTGGGGCAGGTAATGTACCCCCGTCACTGCAGTAGGAAGTATGAACAGTCATGCATCATTTTCTGCTTATTCTACTGTTCCCCCCACAGCACCTCAGCCTGGTCCTCTCCCACATCTATCTGCTGCCAGGTGGCAGATCCATCATCCTGATGTGACGCTGGCCTTTAGTGAGTTAAAGAGAAGTCTGGGCCAGCTCCCTGAGACAGACATGGAGGGAGATGGGGATGGAGAGAGAGAGAGGAGGGAAGGAAACACACAGATCCCACACAGAGAATAGACATTTCCTATAGGGTTCTTAGTGATATACTTTATCCTCTTATCATGCCAAAAACCAGTCACTAAAGATTGATGTAAACAATCTCATTTATCATACTGTTGTACTACTATTATAGTAGAGGTCGGCCGATTATGATTTTTCAACGCCGATACCGATTATTGGAGGACCAAAAAAAGCAGATACCAATTAAATCGGCTGATATATATGTAATAATGACAATTACAACAATACTGAATGAACAATGAACACTTTTATTTTAACTTAATATAATACATCAATAAAATATTTAGTCTCAAATAAATAATGAAACATGTTCAATTTGGTTTAAATAATGCAAAAACAAAGTGTTGGAGAAGAAAGTAAAAGTGCAATATGTGCCATGTAAAAAAGCTAACGTTTAAGTTCATTGCTCAGAACATGAGAACATATGAAAGCTGGTGGTTTCTTTTAACATGAGTCTTCAATATTCCCAGGTAAGAAGTTTTAGGTTGTAGTTATTATAGGACTATACCATTTGTATTTCATATACCTTTGACTATTGGATGTTCTAATAGGTACTTTAGTATTGCCAGCCTAATCTCGGGAGTTGATAGGCTTGAAGTCAAAAAAGCTGCTGGCAAATGCAGGAAAGTGCTGTTTGAATGAATGCTTACAAGCCTGCTGCTGCCTACCACCGCTCAGTCAGACTGCGCTATCAAATCAGGGACTTTATTATAATATAATAACATACAGAAATACGAGCCTTAGGTCATTAATATGGTCAAATCCGGAAACTATCATTTCAAATACAAAACGTTTATTCTTTCAGTGAAATACGGAACTGTTCCGTATTTTATCTTAAAAACGGGTGGCATCCATAAGTCTAAATATTGCTGTTACATTGCACAACCTTCAATGTTATGTCATAATTATGTAAAATTCTGGCAAATTAGTTCGCAACGAGCCAGGCGGCCCAAACTGTTGCATATACCCTGACTCTGCGTGCAATGAACGCAAGAGAAGTGACACAATTTTCCCAGTGTAACGAGGGTCGTATAAAAGGGACCAAGGCGCAGCGTGTGAAGTGCTCATATTTATTTTTAAATGAATATATTTTAACAAAACAACAAAACGACCGACAACAGTTCCGTCAGGTGACATACAGACAGAAAACTACCCACAAAACCCAGGAAGAAAAACCCCTACTTAAATATGATTTCTAAATCAGAGGCAACGAGGATCAGCTGCCTCCAATTAGAGATCAACCCAAACAATCCCAACATAAAAATAGAAAAACTAGCACTTAAACATAGAAATAGAAAACATAGAACAACCCAAAAACACCCCGTCATGCCCTGACCTACTCTACTATAGAAAATGACATCTTACTAGGGTCAGGACGTGACACCTAGTTAATATTGCCTGCTAACATGAATTTCTTTTAAATATGCAGGTTTAAAAAAAATATACTTCTGTGTATTGATTTTAAGAAAGGCATTGATGTTTATGGTTAGGTACATTCGTGCAAAGATTGTGCTTTTTTCGTAAATGTGCTTTTGTTAAATCATCCCGTTTGGCGAAGTTGGCTGTCTTTGCTAGGAAGAAATGGTCTTCACACAGTTCACAATGAGCCAGGCGGCCCAAACTGCTGCATATACCCTGACTCTGTTGCACAGAACGCAAGAGAAGTGACACAATTTCCCTAGTTAGAAGAAATTCATGTTAGCAGGCAATTTTAACTAAATATGCAGGTTTAAAAATATATACTTGTGTATTGATTTTAAGAAAGGCGTTGATGTTTATGGTTAGGTACATTGGTGCAACAACAGTGCTTTTTTCGCAAATGCGCTTGTTAAATCACCCGTTTGGTGAAGTAGGCTGTGATTCAATGATAAATTAACAGGCACCGCATCGATTATATGCAACGCAGGAAAAGCTAGATAAACTAGTAATATCATCAACCATGTGTAGTTAACTAGTGATTATGTTAAGATTGATTGTTTTTTTTATAAAGATAAGTTTAATGCTAGCTAGCATCTTACCTTGGCTCCTTGCTGCACTCGCATAACAGGTAGTGAGCCTGCCACGCAGTTTCCTCGTGGAATGCAACGTAATCGGCCATAATCGGTGTCCAAAAATGCCAATGACCGATTATGAAAACTTGAAATCGGCCCTAATAAATCGGCCATTCCGATTAAATCGGTCGACCTCTATATTATACTACTGTATATTTTCACACATACATTTGTGTCTTGCTGCACAAGTGGGTTAAGACAGAGTTAAATATGAATTGCAGTGGAGCAGAATTATCATATTCCTTTGAGACTGCCTGATCTAAACAGGTTGTTAAATTTAAAAAGTGAAAACATAAGGAGGGAGGGAAACAGAGAGAGTGCATTGTGATGGTGTTCATTTACACCTGCACTGCTGTATGTATAGTACAATATCTCTAATTTTCCACTAAATCATAGTAATAACACTGCATCTTTCGTGTGGTTTATTGTTTTGTTTTTCTGCAAACACTGTCAACGTTCTCTTTGCTCTTTGTCACAATCCACAGAGTTTGAATGTACTGAATACATGAATAATAGAGCAGGAGATATGAAAACAAGGAGAGACGATGGTCTGGGTAGGAAGAGCAGCACTAACAACCGCTGGCCCTGTCCCTCCATCCATCTATCCCTCCCACATGTCAATTGCTTTCTCAATCATGTGTCATAAACAAACCAACCAATTACAATGTCACAGTAAAACACAGGACAACCCTCTATCTACTGTATCACTCACTCCAAGACAGATTTAAACACATTACTAACAACGCAGCGAAACACAAAAAGACTGCTTTATGATCAAATACAATGACAACTTTCCAATATGAAGCCTCACAACATGACGAGGTGACTAACAACACAACTAAATGGTTCTTTACTGCATGCAGTCCAGCCTCACAGAACTAAGTACATGGAATGGACAGCATGGGTTCAGATGGAGGGAGTGACTAGCTGGCTAAATCTCCATTTGTTTGAGCACCCCACTTAGAAAGCAGATCCCTATTTGAGTTCTCACACTGTATTCATCACCACATTCTGATTTGGGTGGGTTAGACATCACGTTTATGAAAGCGAAACACAGACCACATCTTCAGCACAGTTATTTGGGAATGCAATACAACACACACACACACACACACACTAAGCAGCCCAGCAGGGCAACAGCTAAGGGTAAGTGGTCTTGTTGGTAAACGTGGAGAGGGAAACAGCTTTATCCCCAGCAGTGTTCCATTACGGGAGATGGCAGAGAGAGATTGTTTGTTTCCAGAATGTATACATGCACAGTTAATGTACACAGTGTGTTATATAAAGTGACATATAGCTCCTTGCACTTGTTTCAGCTTTCTTGGTCCCTACCAGTGCTTCCTTTTGATACAAAATATTTCCATCCTGCAAACAGAAGGATGTGGCTGAATATACAATATATAGTGAGCCTAATTATAAAGAGCCATATTCTCAACTCATTATTCCCACGACTTGAAATGAGAATGATCTGTCCAACCCAGTGCTCTGACCTTCATCAATAGCATAACATGAGCCAGTCGAGGGCCACAGGCCTGTTCAACTGCGATTGGCTTACTGACCATGTGGCTAGAATTTTAACAGCCACTCATTCTGTGTTACGGCTTCATCCTTTATTTTCATGCAGAAATCCAATTGCCCTTTCTTTCCAGGCACTAAATATTTTTTGATAATTTCTTACCTGTGCTAAAGAGCAGTAAGAGATGCAGCTATTCTGGTTGAGAGTGTGGTTGCATGAAATATGAAGAGAACACGGGGAGAATGAGATGCAAGAGGATGAAAACAGGAAAAGATGGTGGACTGGTGGTGTGACAGATGTGGAAGATAAGGCCTACTGCATGTCTAATTTAATATAGCTAGCTCCAAACAATCCATTACAAGTTGCTGGATTTACAGGCCTTCAGGGGGCCTTATGCGAGTGCTATTTAAGGACGGAGTAGGTGAGTAGAATTATATTGAAATAATATATTTTTGATATGTGCTTTATCTTTATCAGATTCCTTTAGTTAGGTTAATATTGTGAAGCTCCTTTATTTTGCGGGATAACTGGCCAAACTGCATGTTGGTGAGATGGACTGTTCAACCTTGAGAGGCAGAGACAACTGTGGGGCTTTATATTGTCCTATTACATTAATCATTTATGGTTGGCCTTTTACATAAATTTGGACCTGAAATAGCCAGACTGAAAACTTGAGCAAGAAGAGGGAGCGAAAAAGAAGAGGGGGAGAGAAAGGAGCGAAAAAGAAGAGGGAGAGAAAGGAGCGAAAAAGAAGAGGGGGAGAGAAAGGAGCGAAAAAGAAGAGGGGGAGAGAAAGGAGCGAAAAAGAAGAGGGGGAGAGAAAGGAGCGAAAAAGAAGAGGGGGAGAGAAAGGAGCGAAAAAGAAGAGGGGGAGAGAAAGGAGCGAAAAAGAAGAGGGGGAGAGAAAGGAGCGAAAAAGAAGAGGGGGAGAGAAAGGAGCGAAAAAGAAGAGGGGGAGAGAAAGGAGCGAAAAAGAAGAGGGGGAGAGAAAGGAGCGAAAAAGAAGAGGGAGAGAAAGGAGCGAAAAAGAAGAGGGAGAGAAAGGAAATGCGGAGGAGGAAGAGTCTTTTGATAGTGTGTGCATGTGTACGGTGACTGTGTGTTTAGGGGAGGGGAAGGGCAGAGGATCAGGGATGCAGGACACAAAGCCGCTTTGCTAAAATTATGAGGTTACTTATCTACAGAAGGAGGCAATTAAAAGACAATCCAATTCGCCTCCTGGCTGCAGGGAGACAGAGAGCAGAGTGACTTCATAATGAATGTGTCTCTATGTCTGTCAAAAGGTTGCCCTCTGTTCTTCAAGTACTTCACAGGAGCGCACACACACACACACGGCGGGAGGTAGAGGAGAGTTCCAAATAATTTCATCAAGATCATACCCCTCTCTAATTACCTCCTTCCTCCCACATTTCCTTGTCTCCATCTCACCACTCCCCCATAGACACTATCTCCATTTCTCCTTTCTCAATTTTGATTTCATCCGCTGAAGCAGTCTGCTTTTAGAAGCACTTTTCACTCCCTGTCAGTAGTATCACTCTTTCTCGCTCTTAGTATCTTTATTTATCATGTAGTTACTTAAATTTGACTGCATATATGTTTATTCTATTTATTCTGCCGTTTGAATTAATCTGATGTTAATTAATGAAGACAACTTTCTGGCTAACCTTCTTTCCTCTCTCTTGGCTAACGGCTAACACCACAAACAGACAGACAGACTGTATGTAGAGAGATGTTTTCCTAGTCAGATCTCTGAAGACTGCAGTGGAGGTGTTCCCAGAGGAGTGTGGGGGAAACACAGTCTCAAACCATGTTTAGTGTCAAGCAGTTTCTCCCACAATAAAGCCTGGGGGGGTTGAAAAAAGCCAATATGCATAAAAGTCAATCAATACTATTTTCATACAGATTTGCCACCAAAAAACCCAAAAAGCAAAACGAATACAGTTTCTTGCCACAGTTAAAATGATCTAAAAATAACGAATCAATATTCATTTTTTTAATGAAAAACAAACGTTTACCTATTTGATAAAATGCAAACACTAGGACTCCGTACAGTTAGGGACACCGTGCTATAACACAATAGGCTAATACACGCAAATATATAACAAAATGTTGCTAATAAATGTGCAACAATTTTTTTATTTTATTACAATATTATCATAGGGCAGTTGTAAATTGTAAAGTAAAATGTGTTATGGGACTACAAGTAGCCTGCCCTATAGGCTGTTAAATTCAAATGTTTGTTACACTTACACATGTGGGCCGCATACTTTGTACAATTTATTAAATTCATGCACGGTGTGTTTGCATTTTAGATACCATATGAAATTAAAATAGGGAAACAGGATTTACCTTGCCTCGTGCCAGTCCCGGAGATTCCCAGCTACATTCTTTTGCAGGTCCGTTTGTCGCGCTCTGTCTTCTGTTTCTTTGACAAATAATCAGAATATTGCAATGTATTTCATATCATGTTTTATGGCTATGTAATGTGACTCTAATGATGCTGTTGTAGCCTACATCTCTGCATGTAAAAGCTGTGCCATTGCCTCTGTCTGAGATGATCGTTCACCCGTTTTAGGTAGCCGACCGTAAAGAATCCCTACTCATCTCTCACGGTCATGTTGATAATGTCTTCGGAGACCACATGCTCAGCGGAGAGTAGACTACTGTACCTCTGGTCAGATCAGAGGGAGAGCTGCTTTACGTCCATCCAATACGGGGCGTGCCGTGCACGTACTGCACGGTGGTGGTGTAAAATTTAGTAACGACTGTATTTCGCACCCTGAGTGACAGGAGGGAGGTGCTAAATTTGACAGGCAAGGTCATCAGCATGTGGAAAAGCATATGGCACATTTTTGGATAGACTAAGATTTTTTTTTTTTTTGGATAGACAAGATTTCAGTGATTTCCAATAAGCTATAACGAACAAAAAAAAGTACCACCTACAACGAACGCAGTCACGTTGAAAGAGAAAAAGCAGGCTAAACTAGATGTAGGCTAAAACAGGCAAGGCTGGGTGTGGGATTTTTGCGCTCTCCAATGTCTAGAAAGCATCATACACAGAGAGCATGGTTGTGTTGCAGGATAGGTTCCTCTGTTGACTACTGCAGAATACACAGACAAAACATACTGGAGGTGCTCCTGGTTCTTCATATAGTGTGAAAACAGGTGCACCTTACACCTTCATGCGCCAAATACAACAGGTGTAGACCTTACAGTGAAATGCTTAGACTACACAGCTATGTAAAGGCATCAGGTCAACCTGCTTGAAATAGCTATCCAACAATCCACTCACTTTAAATGTTCTGCATATGAGCTGATAAATTGGCCTACAGAAACCATCCACATTATTGCATGGTTTATATTCAACACACTCGAATGTTTCCATTAACCAAATCACATTAAGAAATGCCATCTGGAGGGAGTGAGGGGGAGAGGCGCTCTACATGTTGTTTACTGCAGCCCTCTCTCACGCCACAGACCAACGCAAACAAACGGCCTTGCGCTGCTCTCCTGCAGTAACTTAAGAGGGAAGTAGCTAGATAGTGTAGCATCAGGCCAGGGTTACAGCTAAATCACAATTGCTTTTGAAAATCCGGTAAAAACTCTATGATTCTGAACACTCCCTATTCCCAATTTCGGCAGACAAGTTTCAAATTCTCACGGAAGTTTCTAACCGCAAGCATAAACTATTGTAGCTAGCTGGCGAGGGCTCAGGAAGACTGACTGAACAAACTGAACCAAATCCATTCATCCCCACTGAAGTCTCGCTGCACGAAATACGTCATCAATTTTGAGCACCAGGCATGTCTGTATACCCTTTCCCTTATTGACCGCTCTTCAATATAGTACTCAGGACAGCTGGAAGATCCCAAAATGTGTTAGGTAAATTACAAAAAAATCCGGACGCCATTTAACTTGAGATGAGAGGGAGAGTAGATTGATTGTTGATGCTGCTGCCAAAAGCGTCATCCTCTCTCTGGTCTGTCTGTGTAATGGCTCATTTCCTTGGCCCTCCACTTCAGCCCATGCAGCTGTGTGCCATTCCCTGGCCCTGGCTTTCTCCCACCCCCTGGCAGGCCAAGGGACGCTGGGCTCCAGCTGGCAGCACAGAACAGGGGGCAATTAGAGAAGTGTGGGAGACAACCAGACCTGCTGCCAATTACTGTGCCCATGAGCCAGACAGACGTCACCCATAATAACATCCAACACTGTGGAGCACAGCCCTGCCATGTGACAATGGTTGGACAACAAAGTTACACAGGTCTCTGCTTTCAGGTGGGACTTCAAGTGTGTGTGTGTTTGCTTGTGCGTGTGCCTGCGCGCATGTTTATGTTGAGGGGAAATAAAATCTCTCAAAGGTTAATATTCTTGTGATTTATTCATGCTTATTAATATGAAAAAAGCCAAGTGCCTTCTATCAGTTGAAGATACAGACCAGCAGCAGTCACTGCAATAGAAAAGTGCATTCGCTTGTGGAGTGTTGCAAGCCATATAGACAGACAAATGTAACAAAGTGCAAGTGATCATAGCCAAAATGTAGGACAACACAGCATTTCCTGTCCCAAAAGTCAACCGAGAGGAGTGACCTAACCAAAAGGTGTGTACCTGCCACTGTAACCATGACATCCGAGTGATGCAGCACTGTGCCGTGGTATTGGTCCTGCAGTTTGCCAGTACCCATTCCTTTTAGCAAACAGCAATTTTAGAGTGTCTCTCTGAGCAGAGCCCTGTTTGAATATCTTGACAATCCATTCTTCCTTTCCATGAAGTGATTACTTATCAGCCATGACTGGACAGGTGCAAGCTATGTAGTATAGCATTACCTTTCCCCTGTAAAATCGATTTAGATGGGTGATTACTTCAAGGAAGGGAGAAGGGAAAGATGCATGTTCATAGTATTGGGATAGATCACACAACAGTCTTGCCCATCACAGCAGTCTTGCCCATCACAGCAGTCTTGCCCATCACAGCAGTCTTGCCCATCAGGATGCTCTGTAGTTGTTTGATCTTTCCATCCTGTGGCAGTGGTGGCAGGCTCAGGTCTGCCCGGTCATCCTCATCCAGGAGCTGCTCGATGTAGCAGGAGGAGCCCAGGAGGACGTGGCCTGTGGCCTGCATGGAGAACAGGGTCCATCTCAGAGCCTCCCTACAAGAACAGGGGAAAATATGTCAGACGAGAGTTGAAAAGGGAGGTTATCTTACTGGAAACTTTTGGAGTTTACCAGTAAACTACCAGAAGGGGAATTTTATCAGAAGACATTTAGTTGCCTTTTTAAGTACTTCAGATTATTACAGGTATCTGTAATTATCTCCGGCCCTCGGTGTGGCTTTATCACATGTAAAATATATTAAATAATAAAATAAGATTATTTAAAAATAAAAAAAGAATGGCAAACCTGTAAAACATTATAAATATAAACCATCAAAACAGTGAATACCATTGGTGTTTAAACTGACTTGCCTAGTTAAATAAAGGTGAAATAAAATGAGGGTTTCAGGATGAATTATCCAATATATACAGATTAATTTTACAATGTCAATATGTATTTGTTGTAAATGTTTTGGTGCCAAACTGCTGGCAGTTGTGAAAGAAGTCAATAGTTGGAAGAGTTGCAGAGTTAATTGAAAATAATGCCATTGTTATTTTCTCTAGAACCATATTGTCTATCCACTAGAAACCCATTGACAATATGAACATAGATATAAAAAATTCAATAATATACAGTACCAGTCAAAAGTTGACACACCTACTAATTCAAGGGTTTTTCTTTATTTTTACTATTTTCTACATTGTAGAATAATAGCGAAGACATCAAAACTATGAAATAACACATATGGAATCATGTAGTAACCAAAAGTGTTAGAGAAATCAAAATATATTTTAGATTATTCAAAGTAGCCACCCTTTGCCTTAATGACAGCTTTGCACACTCTTGGCATTCTCTCAACCACCTTCATGAGGTAGTCACCTGGAATGCATTTCAATTAACAGGTGTGCCTTGTTAAAAGTTAATTTGTGGAATTTCTTTCCTTCTTAATGCGTTTGAGCCAATCAGTTGTGTTGTGACAAGGTAGAGGTGGTATACAGAAGACAGCCCTATTTGGTAAAAGGCCAAGTCCATATTATGGCAATAACAGCTCAAATAACCAAAGAGAAACGACAGTCCATCATTATTTTAAGACATGAAAGTCAGTCAATGCGGATTATTTTTCCCCTTTCATTATTTTGATGTCTTTACTATTATTCTACAATGTAGAAAAGGAATGAGTAGGTGTGTCCGAAATTTAGACTGGTACTGTATATGAATGCATATTACCAAAGTTACCATAGATGGATGATCTGTTAATCATCAAAATTACAGAAGATTCCGGTAACATTGGTTAATTCCCGGCACCTTTGCAACCCTATGTCAGACAGATACCTGTACTGTAGATAGTGATCAGACAGACATAATATGAACATATAGTCAGGAAGATAGGGAAACGCTGACAGTGCAGGGCTGGAACCTGCATCTCCCTAATCTCTCTCTCCTAGTTGAGATACAAGTTTTATTCTCTCAAGTGACTTTTCAAAGAGAAAAATATGAGCAGAAAATGAAATCTAGAAACCTGTTATTTGTTGATTCTGCACAATTTAATCCTAGTTGTCACAACCGCTCAGCTAAAGCCGAAAATCAGCCGCTCTCAGCACGTATGACATAACCTTCCTAAATGTATCTGAACATACAGTGCCTTCAGAAAGTATTCACACCCCTCAACTTTATCCACATTTTGTTGTGTTACAGCCTAAATGTAAGATTTATTACATTTAGATTTTGTGTCACTGATCTGCACACAACATCCCATAACGTCAAAGTGGATTTTTTTTTTTTATTTAAAAAAAAAAGTTTACAAATTAATAAAAAAACGTAAAGCTATAATGTCTTGAGTCAATAAGTATTCAACCCGTTTGTTATGGGAAGCCTAAATAAATTCAGGAGTAAAAATGTGCTTAACAAGTCACTTAAGTTGCAGTGACTCACTGTAGGCAATAATAGTGTTCAACATGATTTTTGGATGACTACCCCAACTCTGTATCCAACACATACAGATAATTGTAAGGTCCCTCAGTCAAACAAGCACAGATTCAACCACAAAGACCAGGGATGTTTTCCAATTGTTTGCAAAGGGCAAATATTGGTAGATGGGTAAAAAAAGAAGGACAATATCCCTTTGAGAATGGTGAAATTATTAATTACACTTTGGATGTGTATCATTACACCCAGTCACTACAAAGATACAGGTGCTCTTTCTAACTCAGTTGCCAGAGAGGAAGGAAACCACTCAGGGATTTCACCATGAAGCCAATGGTGATTTTAAAAAACAGTTAGAGTTTAATAGCTGTGACAGGAGAAAACTGAAGATGTAGTTACTCCACAATACTAAGAAGGAAGCCTGTATAGAAGGAAGCCTGTACAGAATACAAATATTCCAAAACATGCATCCTGTCCAAAACATGCATCCAAAAAGGCACTAAAGTAAAACTGCAAAAAATGTGGCAAAGAACTGAACTTTTTGTCCTGAATACAAAGCGTTATGTTCAGGGCAAATCCAATACAACAAATCACTGAGTATCACTCTTCATATTTTCAAACATGGTGGTGGCTGCATCATGTTATGCGTATCCTTATCATCGGCAAGGACGAGGGAGTCTTTTAGGATACAAATTAACTTAATAAAGTTAAGCACAGGCAAAATCCTAGAGCAAAACAGTCTGCTTTCCAACAGATCGGCATGAAAATCTATGGCAAGACTTGAAAATGGCTGTCTAGCAATGGTCAACAACAAACAGGACAGAGCTTGAAGAATCTTTTAAAGAATAATGGTCAAAAATTGTATAATCCAGTTGTGCAAAGCTCTTAGAGACTTACCCAAAAAGACTCACAGCTGTATTCGCTGCCTAAGGTGGTTCTAACATGCATTGACTCCACAGGAGGTTGGTGGCACCTTTAATTAGGGAGGACGGGCTCGTGGTAATGACTGGAGCGGAATCAGTGGAATGGTATCAAATGCATCAAACACATGAAAACCATGTGTTTGATACCATTCCATTTGCTCTGTTCCGGCCATTATTATGAGCTGTTCTCCCCTCCTGTCATTGACTCAGAGGGTTGAATACTTATCTAATCAAGCTATATTCGTTTATTATTTTCCATCAAAAAATGTAAAATGTTAGAATTTCTCTTCTACTTTGAAATAAGAGTATTTTGTGTCGATAGTTGACCAAAAAAATTACAATTAAATCCAACAAAATGTAGTAAAGGTCAAGGGGTGTGAATAATTTCTAAAGGCTCAACCTCCTCCTAAATCTTACAAACTCACCTTTAAGTACCCACATCAACACACAGAGAGAGATTACTCACTTCAGCATCTTCTTGGCAGCGTAGCAGCGCACATCATAGGACACAGAGTAGGTGCCATACAGGGTGGCCTTCACATTCAGACAGCCAATGAAATCCTGAGGGTTGTTCTTGTATAGGTCAAAGGTTATTCTAGCCACATCTTTCCTGCGCTGGGGTTTGAGCTCATTCTGCATTCGGGGATGAGTGTTCTGGGAGCCGAAAGGTGGAGAGAGAGGGAAGGATATGAGACAGAGGAGAAACATGAGCAAATCAATTTTCCCCAGTTAACACAAATTAAGTCTAGTCTCCTACAGCTTATTTATGGGAAAATCAAATTGAACGTGAAGGAAAACTGCATATATAACCTCTGACACTTATTGTTTGTCAAACTAAGATGGATGAACGCAAGACTAGCTAGCCCCCCCCTACACACTCCCCTTCCTCCCCTCCACCCAAGAGCTCCAGTCATCTGCAAAGGAAGCTAACAAGCATTGGAATACAGATTAATTCATTCTGAACAGTGGAAGGACAACAGGAGAGGAAATTGTATTATGTTAATGAGACACGCTCAGCATGACATGACAGGAGCCAAGTAAACACACAGGGTGATGCCATTCAGGTGGCAGAACATAATTTAATGAATATGGAAATGACCTGCTTTGGACAAACAAACACCCCTCAACTCTGACTTAAATGGTGCTTTAATTGTGGCCAGAAGTGTGAGGTAACTAAATGAGTGGGTTATGATTTGCCATATATGTCAGACATGCTTTCACTCAAGTCTTCGCCCAGAATAAGAATGCTTTTGTATTTATGTGAATGGAATCATTTCTGAATATGCTTACTCTATATTCAGTCACAAAAGTTCAGGTCATTCATATACAATATGGGAGTACATTTTCTTGTTCGTCCCATCTTATCTAAAAAGGCAGGCTATACAACTGCATCTTCATCTGAGAACACGTCGGCACCTATGACGAAAATACACAGAAGTCAAGCCTCTTCACCATTCTACCAGAGTGACCCTGTGTAATGGCGCCACCCAGTGGACTCTGTGGTAAGAAGGTCATGCATATGTCACCCTACCAACCTGTGGAGGTGTCCACTTCTGCCCCTTCTCCAGGACCATGAGGACAGCGTTGTCTTGCAGGGTCAGGAAGAACTCCTCCGTATCTACCCCCGTCCCGTCTTCATCCAGAACCAGGGCACTGACGCAGGACACGTGCAGAGAGTCCATGGCCTGAGAGGGAACAAACTACCCATTAGCCTAGAAGAGACAGAGTCCAGTCATTAGGGACTACAGAATCATTCCCCCTCTCAGAAGTAGTTACTTAGCCACTCCATTCTCTTGCGTGTCATAGATTTCTACAGTGAATAATACAAATGGCGAGTGTTAAAAAAACATTGCATATCTCTGCTGAGTAGATAACACATGATATTGAAACTTTTCAGGAACTATCATTATGTTCAGATTAAGTGAAACTTTTCAAAGACATGCGTAAGACAGCAGTATTGTCACAGTTGGCGAACCAGAACAGAGACAATTGTCAGTATGTGCATGTGAGCACATACTCCAGCATGCAAGCATGAGGAAAACCGTTAGTTCTTTCTGCTTCCCTTTGAAAGCCTCTGACTCACCCATCCTTTCATTCCTTTATCCATCTCTGAGTCACATTGTTCACTGGATTGAATTTATGATGCCATAAATAAGTAGAGTATGTAACCAGACTCCCTCTTCTCCCTCACTCATACACTACTCTTCTCTCATTCAAACTCACTGATGTTAGAGACTTATATATCCCTCACTAACTTTTAGCATCAGCTGTCAGAGCAGCTTACCGATCGCTGCATCTGTAAATAGCCCATCCAATCAACTACCTACCTCATCCCCATATTTGTTTTTCGGCACACCAGTATCTCTACTTGCACACCCTCATCTGCACATATATCACTCCAGTGTAAATTGCTAAATTGTAATTACTTCCCCACTATTGGCCTATTTATTGCCTCACCTCCTTACTACATTTGCACACACTGTATACACATTTTTCTATTGTGTTATTGACTGTACATTTGTTTATCCTATGTGTAACTGTTGTTGTTGTTTTTGTTGCACTGCTTTGCTTTATCTTGGCCAGGTCGCAGTTGTAAATGAGAACTTGTTCTCAACTGGCCTACCTGGTTAAATAAAGGTTAAATAAAAAACACTTTTTTTTTTCTTTTTACTTGTACTCCTCCCTCAAGCACCCTCTTCCCTTCTCCTTCATCCCTCCCTCTTCCTCCTCACTTTGTTGAGTAGGTCTCGTAGCCCATCAGCCATGATTCCCTTCTTAACGCTGCGGTCAGCACTGGTGACCCGGAAGGGCTTAGGTCGAGGAGTCCCGACAAGGAGCTGCTGGGTCATGGAGGCACTGGCTGATACGCTGGCTGTCACACACCTGGTGGAGATACATATGCAGACACAAAGACTCAAATGATGTCAAATCTATTTGAAAACGATGCTAACTTTCACTATGACTTATGTCCTACGATGTCAAAATAAATTCCTTTAGTGCTGCGGCATCAGGCTCTTACTTGGAGAGTGAGGCAGGGGACAGGAGACTGAGGGACTTCATGGCATAATCCATCCTTTGGATCCTCGGCTAACAGCGCCTGGGGATTCACCAATGTAGTCTTTATTGCTGCAGTTACAACATATCACCAGCAGGTGAGGCTATCACCACACTGACTGAACACGGTACTGGTGGAATTCTTTTTACCAAAAAGTATTTCGTATGATAGAAACATGACCGACATGAACACACAAGCAAGCCACGACTACAGCTCCAAACAGTAATATTGCTGGGGAGAAAAGGCAACCCTTGACAGCTCGCTAACAGACACAACAGATAGTCGAGATGTCAGCTACCATAATGTAATTTACCACAGCTAGCACTTCATTATACTGTAATGGTCTCGTGACTATTACCCATCTGTCCTCAACGAAAAAAGTTTTATAAAAATGTGTGTAAAGTAATTCTACAAAATTAAAACACTTTTTGCTAATGACATCTTGAAACATGAATCCCTAAAAATGTGACAGAAAACAGAGCGGACAGTTGTGACACTAAATCTCTGGTCTGTATTGAGTTTGGGTTACCTTCTTTGGCTTGCTCTCCCGTCTCTGTGAAACAATGGTCCAATTTCTAAATCGCTAAATCGATGGATCCTTGATTTCTCCCTGCCGTCTCTTTTTTACTCCCTCTCTCGCATCACTTGTTCTTTCACCTTTGTTCTAATCTGTCGACTGTATGCAGTCATTTATATTGAGCAACTCTCTACACCCTCCCACTATCCCGCCCCTTGCCCCTATACTGTAATACCCTGCAATCTGATGCGTGTCACTCCTATTCTCTATGTGGTCTTTCTACTTTATGCTTGAAACTTTGACGTGAATGAGTGAATTTCCATGCACTTAACACAGGGCAGATATAGCTGGCCTTGCCAGTAAAAAGAACAGCAGCCACTTCTTAAATCGACACAGTGTGGGTCTGTCCTCTGATATAGCCCCAAAGTATTTTGTCTGATCAAACTTGATTACCAATCTAAGACACACAGTGAGTAAGTGAAGCTGTGGTATAGGGCAACACTATAAAGTCACGCTATAAAGTTTCCAAAAATAGAAACATGACAAATCCCAGTGCTGTAAATCAATAGATGCCAACAGTAGTGGGCCAACTGATATGAGTCCATCAGTAGGCCCACAACCTTGCTGTTGTTATCTGACCAATGTATCACACACACGTCACTCAGTGTCTCGCGTCAGATGGCCGCCTGCTCGGACTTCTGGCCTTGTCACCTTAGAATGACGCCATCTGACAGAACACAATGACACGTCAATTGAATTATACATCATAGGGAGTGCCCTGAACTTTCAACTTCATCACACCACCCACATTGCAAAACCCAGGTTAGATTTAGCTCTAGATGGTATTGTGTAGACTCTATGGGTCGTAATTCAACTGTGGTAAATCAAAAAGACGCAAAGTATGTAGACAGGATTCATCTGACTCAAACTGAGGTGTGACAAAACAAAACCATGAATTCAATCACAGATCATCTTCAAACCCCTCATTATTGAGTCTGATCAGATCTGAGCTAAAAATGGGTCATCCCCAACCGAGAATAGCAGCACATACTAGCAGTGGCGTTTTTGGGGCAGCCACTGATGTACACACTTGTCCTTTGACCTCATATCTGGTGTGGTCCAATGAAACCTCAGGGTCACTGGGGATGGAGGGACCGCCTTGGCTTTCACGTGTTGAGGGACTGAAGAGACATTTTACAGAACACAGTGCCAAGACCTCCTGCAGTCCTTTAGCTTGGTGAGAAATTACTGGACTCTTTCACAATTTGCTCTCTCTTGCCAGTTATTTCACACACTGTCTGTGACCCTCTAGCTTTTACACACAGAAATTCCCCACAACAATATAGAGCATTCACAAGCACACTCGACCACAAGAACATTTAGAACAAACATACACGCTGAAATGAAAACACAATTCAACTGCATCGCAAATCGAAAACACACACACCTGGCTTTGTACGCTCAGCCAAATAATGAAAGTACATAAATGGATTAGGGACAGAGAGGATTGCAGGAGAGTATGATAAAATGCTTAAGTTCATGGAGATGACAATGTCCTGCTGTTTATGCTGATGTGCTGTTACAACACACATCTCGTTACACAAGCCAGAGGCACATTGTTAAACAGTGGCAGGATCATCTTCACTATAAACCCTGACTCAGTAATACAGCTAGGGTAACTCGGGTCACAACCTCACAGTACCAAGTTACCACTTACCACCTCAGCCTTCTTGCACTGGGTCAAAATAGGTCAAGTGCCAGGGTCAGGACTAGCCCTTAATCATGCCTCTCAGTTCCATTACCTTACACCTAAGTGTCATTGGACGAAGGCGTCTTCTGTACGAGGGAGTTTTGTTAAGAGCTCCAACGCTCGGTCTGAACATTAACACACATCGCTTGCGGTACAGTTTTGGAAGCATAAGGACCTTATCTTTCATATCAGCAAGAAATAATTTTCCAAAAAAAGAAAATGGTCAATTATACACCTTTATAGGGTTAGTGTTCCCACACGGCCATATCACAGCACAGAGGGACCAACTGTGCTAATTAGCCATCTAGCTGCAACTGTGAAGCCGGTTAAAACAGTGTACATACAGTAATTGTGTGTATTCTGCATTTGTGAAATTATTTCGATGTGATATGAAAGTAAAGGGCTTTATGTTTCTAGAACCATAATGCAATTGAGATTTGATTCACGTTTATATGGAGTATTTGGCTGCTAGAACCAGTCCACCTCTGAAAAGAACATAAGGTTCTTGGACCTTCAGGAGTAAAGGTAATTCTGGGCTCCTTAAGAGTACATCTTGGGCTAGGTCAGGAATAGTCAAAGCTCAACAACCTAGGCTACTGTACATTAGAATGTGTGCAATGTGCAGATTTAATCTGCACAATAACACACATTTCATGATATGCAATGTCAAACTCAGGACCATGTCCATTCTATTCTATCAGTGCAACACCAAGTACCTGCTATATTAGGCCTACTATTGAGAATTAATGATTTGAATGGGCAGATGTAAATCACAGATGTAAATCACAAACTTACTTTTTGGTATTCCTCTGAGTCAAAAAGCATCTCCTTATGCCTGTCTGCAGAGTGTCATCCACCTGGCTATTATTGGCAGCACCTGTTTTAATCACATGATAAAACTAAATTAGAGCTACTGTGCTGAACATAGGCTATAAACACTGAAATACATTAAATGTGTTTTTAATAAGTTTGACAGGACCAGAGGAAGTATCCGTGAAAATGATTCTGGTATTTTAATAAATGGTTTATTAATTACTTCGTCCAACTTTGTGTGAATAACGACATCATGTGGACAAATGTCAAATTACTTTCCAACACCCGTGAGGCTGCTCTCGGTCGAGGCACTGAACTGGCTTATCGTCTAATGATTCCCGAGGCCGTCGACGCCATCAGAAAGGTATTCAATCTCAAGTATGTCCTGCTTAATTCACTACGTTTATAACCGCTCTGATGCACCTCAGACCGCTTCGGGGTAGTAAACAATGAGCTACAATAAGTTGTCATCTACGGTCTCGGTTACGCAGGAAAGTGGCCAAAAATTAGGCCCCAGGGTTCAATGACTCATCTGTATTTTCTTTTCAAATATCCGTTTCTATATCTAAAAATAGCTCTTAACTTGTTTTGTCAATGTTGGTAGTGTAGTAGACTACACATGACAACAGAAACCAAAAGGGGAGTGATAGCCTACATTTGGGCAAGGACAGTTGGCTCATTATAGGCATTTATTTTATTCTTCAAAAATGTATGTAGGTATCATACAGATTGTGCTTTTTAATCAATGATAAAATGCTGCACATAATGAACATCGTATATTGAAAGAACATTATACTATTATTATAACATTATACACTACTTCTGTATAGCCTATGGTAGTGTGTGTGTGTGTGTGTGTGTGTGTGTGTGTGTGTGTGTGTGTGTGTGTGTGTGTAGCAGACCTTTATTGAACAATTAAGGCATATGCTATATTTCCTTCATAAGCAAATGCTTTGATGAACATCATGGTATTGTAATTTCACACCATAATCTCAGACATTTTGTAGTCTATACATTAGCTCACCCCATCCAGTACTAATGTTTCTTTGTAATCATTTGCTCATGTATCTGAGTTTAGTAATGGTGTGCGATGTAAAAAACAACTCTCAGAATTGCTGCTTAAAGAAGCAATCAGCAGTTGCTACATCTATTTTGGGATTTGTAAATTAATGACATGCACCCCAAAAATCAGAGGGGGCACAAAGTATGTGAGGATGGCTGGGGAATGGTCCTGAATTGGGGCTAGGCCCCCATCCATAAACTGGACAATTTTAGCATTTTTCAAACACCTGAAACAACTTTTTTACTGGCAATTTAGAGCCATAATCATTATGCTTAAATATATTTTAAAAATATGTATATTTTTTTCTGCATATCTCTTGAGCTTTTTAAAGAAACTAAATGTTTCTTTGCATCTCTGCTAAATTCTGGGTAAACGGTTGAAAGGATTATTAGTTTTATTATGTAGGTCTACATTTAGAAATTGCTTGCTTTTCTCAAGTCTACCAACCTTGCCAGCAGGCATGCCAGCTAAGATAGTTAGACAAGCTAGCTCGTCCAACTTAATTGATGACTTGAAATGGCTTCTTGATACCTAGTTATGAGGCTGGGAGATTGGGAACCTATCTGGGCTAGCTAAACCCATCTTCATAAAATTGCTAGTTGGCTAGTAGTATTACAGAGCAACAACAACTATATATACATTTACAGTATTTTAATAAAAAATGTGTAAACAGGACAAATCTGAGGGGTGACGTGACCCTATGGGCATGACACCTCTGTATGTACCCAATGATTCTTGAATAATGTAACTTAATGCCTCATTGTCATACCCCTTCAGAACCTTAAATATAAGCTTGTTTTACTCCTATATATTTTTTTAACAAAGTTAACAAACACTATATATCCTCAAAACATGGTTAAAACTATACTTTTGATATCATGGATGGTCAGTCCATACACTTTTTACCAAAAGGGGCAGTTAGTCACTTTGGTATTGTTTCTACTGCTGATTTCCACTTTAATTATCCAACTCTCTTGTGATCAGGGCCATAGCGAGGGTCTGAAAAAAAGTATTATAATATCCACAACATTTTAAGCTCATTTACTGCATTTCTATACAATTAAAAACCACTAAAATGCTATTTGGAGAACAGCAAAAATGAACCCAGCCGTTATCACATTGGATGCTTAAGTCACCTCGGTCGATCTACAAACACATTGGCTATTAGCCATACAATCAGCCGCTACACATTAACTCACATTAACTCAGCACCAGGATTAAAGACTATAATTGAATACTTAGAGGGATCTGTTAGCAGAAAAAAAATGTATTAACAAAATGTAAACAAATACGTTTGCTTTACAGAAATGTTTTGTTGTTGCAGTTTTCCTGCTAGTTTCCTGCATTCCTATGCCATGTTAATATATCGGAGTGAGAATGACTAACAAATTCAATGGGGGCCTCCTGGATGTCAGGGCCCCTGGGTACGTACCCTGAGTGCCCGGTCGGTAATTTGGCCATGATTACTACAAGTTCAGATAGCTGGCTAGACTAACTAAACCAATTTACCAATCTACATTTTTTTTTTACTGACATGGGTAATTGTGTGAGTGACGTATAACACGGTTTCGCTGACGCACAGGCATGTTTCGAACTCTGAACATGAAGTTAAGACTTTGACTAAAAATATATATATTTTTACATTTGAAAAAATGACAGATATCCCGACCTCTCTGTTCTCATATGTTGCTACTGCCCTGACTGGGCTCAAGTATAAATCAACTAGATGGAGGATCTCTAAAACAGGGGCCTCTGTTTGTCTCAGAGGTCAATTTCCTCCCTGTACCATTGTCCTGTTGTCAAAGACCCGTTGGGAATGACGCAGGGTGATATTGCTTATTCCTTAGTGCTTTATTGGTTACTGATGCTTGAAATGAAGAAACACCTCTGACGTCAGTGCAGATTAAGCAAGCAGTACACAGAAATGAGGTTATATGATCAGATTTTATTTTGCAACCTTTCCTTACATTGTTACACATACAAACACAATAAACAGAATTCAAATGGTTCCCTACCTATTACAATGTCATGAGACCATCTGCCTATAAATGATTATTTATGCTCACTGTAGCGGAGACAAAAGACCAGCTTCATCTTATATTTGATCAGTGACATTTATCTGGCAAAATTTGTCATTCTTTTTACATAATGTTTTAGTACAGGCAGTCAGTGGAACTTTTTGGCATAAAATGAGGTAAGAATTATGCAATGGAAATATAAAACAGATAAAGGGCAACACTTATTAAAGACTTCAAGTTGTCTTTTCCTCTAATAACAACACTTGTTTCTCCATGACCTATCCATCCCTCAACCTGGTGTTTTAAACCCACAACCCTGGTGAGGTGAGAATTGTCCTCCGAGCCTTTGCCAATGTGACCCCAGCCCTTATTTCCTTTTGCCGATGCGTGCCATCAGCTCTGCATTGGCAGCAGCCTTGGCTCTCATGTCGTGGTTCTTGGCCAGGTTTATGAGGACACTGAGGATGCTGGTGGGCACGTCCAGGGACAAGGCAAAGCGGGACCCTTGCTGGGCTCTCTTGGGGACCTGGGAGGCCGGGCGTGGGGCTCTGGTCTCCCGCAGGGTTGGGTGAAACTCTAGGGGGAGCAGGGAGCCCAGAATGCCACTGCGGTTTACGATGTTGACAGCCAACAGGTCACTTTCTGTGTCTTCTTCTCCCAGCTTGGCACTGGCAGGGCCCATCCTTTGGCACAGGCTGCACAATGGTAGCAACAGAGCCAGGCTCAGACACAGACGCATGCCTCGCATGGTAAGCACAGTTGATCTGAAGTAGGAAAGGTGGAAAGGAAGACGGTCAATAACTCAATCTCATGCTTTAGAGTGAGAATTGTCCTACAGTTTTGAGGCATTTGTTAATTTGTTCTAAATTTACCATGGTCCTTGTAATGATGGTAAGGCACACCATGAATGTTTTCTCCATGCTATGTAGTTATCACAAATAATGGTTACCCACTGGGATGTATTTACATATCAGTGGTCCTAACGGACGCATTAACTTCCAAACATGGTTGAATTAGTGAAGAAATGTAGCTTTGGTCTTCAAACTCTATTTCTGGAGTACATCAGACCATTCAACACCTGTTCAATTGATAATTAAAGTCATTCTAGTTCCTTAGAATTATTTTTACAATCACATTTACTGTGTAAGTTGTGGTTCATCCTTGGAAAGTATAAAACACAATGTAAGCATCAGTAATAGGGACTTACACAATGTCCTGGCTTAGAAGTAGTAAGGTCCCCGAAAGCCACCTCTTAGATGCAGGGTGGTGGCAAAGTATTGTTTTTTGTTTCCCTCTGTCCTCTTCTGGTTCTCTCAGTATCTCTGTCAGTTTTGCCCAGCAAGTAGAGGAGCAACCACTGTAATGCAAGCACAGATTTTCAACTGGACTTCTCTCTTGTTACCCAAGACTATCTTCCTCCCTCTCTATCGTCCACGTGTCACTGCACCGTCACATCCAGCTTTCCCCCTACTCTCTGTTTATCTTGTACATCTCTCCGTCCATTGCCCACCCGTCTCATTTCCTTTTCTGCCACGGTTTGATATCATCCTCTTAGTCTAACAATAACGTGATGGTAATTGCATTTTTTTGCTCCGTCTTGATTGGATATCACCCCCACCACTACTCTAAAAATACTGTATATTCATCTCTCACACAAAGATAATAAACATGTTATCTCATGCTTTAGACAGATGCTAAATTAGTAATCATTTGGTGGGTGCTTATATTTGTCCTATTTCACACATGTACAAGTGTGTATTATACGATGTTAAAATACCATAATCATTTTTGTGTTCATTTTTAGGGTTACTCCCTCTGGTCCTGTCAAAACTACTATGAACACAAATGCGTTTTTTGCATATCCCAACTGCCCCTGAGACACCCTTGGAGAGTTGGGTCAGCCATCAACGGTGACCCTGGAGCGATTAGGGTCTTTCTCAATGGCACATCGACAGATTTTTCACCTTGTCTGTTCAGGGATTCAAACCAGCAACCTTTCAGTTACTGGTCCAACGCTCTAACCACCCACATATATATATTTATATATATATTTTTGATCAGTATGACAAAAGAAAGACTATATGCAGACAAAAAAAAATGCTTTGTACACTTAGGTTGACCAAGTGTCTTTTCTTTATGATACAACATTTCACCATCCTCAAACAATAGGTCCACAGGTATCAAGTAACAACACTATGGAACCCTGACCTGTTCACCGGACATGCTACCGTGTCCCGGACCTGCTGTTTTCGACTCTCTCCCTCTCTACCGCACCTGCTGTCTCGACCTCTGAATGCTTGGCTATGAAAGGTCAACTGATATTGACCTGTTGCATCCTCTACAGCCTCTGTGATGTATTATTTCACTCTGCTGGTCATCTATGAACATTTGAACATCTTGAAGAACGATCTGTTCTTAAATGGCCATGTATGTTTCTCTCCACCCAGCAAAGCCAGAATAGGCCTGGCCACCCCTCAGAGCCTGGTTCCTCTCTAGGTTTCTTCATAGGTTCCTGCCGTTCTATGGAGTTTTTCCTAGCCACTGTGGTTCTACATCTGTATTGCTTGCTCTTTGGCATTTTAGGCTGGGTTTCTGTATGAGCACTTTGTGACATTTGCTGGTGTAAAAAGGGCTTTGTAAATACATTTGATTTTAACTATGGTCTTTGAAAAGAGAATCAAACACTGAAAGATGAATGCAGATCTCTATCTCTGATTTTGAAGTTATCATGATTAACGTTTTACCTATGTGATAAACTTAAACTTCCACTCTGAAAATAAGATAAAGTTCTTCTACTCTGATCAGATTGACTTCACATCGAGGGCCATTCGACTGTCACAGCACTTTGCCACTCAAGATCATCGTGTCCTTGAGTACTGTGACCGCAAAACCATTCTACTGACAGATTCCTTCTGTCAATCCTGCCAACAGTAAACTGGAGGGTGTATGCGACCTAGGGTTTCACTGTAACTGAGTTAATCAATCCAACAATGAGATCAACTGATCAATGACATACAGTATAGTCACATCCAAAATAATTGGCGCCCTTGTTAAAGATGAGCAAAAATGACTATAAATTATACAGATAGATATATTTTATGCAATAGTATTTAATACTACAATAATGTCTCAGAGAAATACTTTTTTTAACATGTTAAAAATAAAACATCAAAGATGGGTGTCAATGAATGGCACCTGTAACAATTCTTATGAATGAAATCAAACACAATTTTATCTGCATTCATTTTCTACTTTTTAAGTTAATCTCAGTTTAAGGAACTGTATTGTGAACTTTCATGGTTCCTGTTTCACTGAGGTATAAAAATGAGGTAACACACATGTAAAATCTATTTGTCATCCATCACAATGGAAAAAGGCAAAGAACTCACAGATGAAAAGAGATAATGGTTGTTGACTTTCATAATTCAGACAAAGGGTACAAAAAATTAAAGAAAACTTATATACCACTATTAGGGCAACAATTTAAGACGTTTAAAACCACTGGAACAAGGAGAAGGATGCTTCAAAGGGTTAATAAAAGACTAAGGGCCTCCGAGAATTACAGAACTTACAGTCACATTCCTGAGTCTCCAAATCTACAATTAGATGCCACCTCCATGCCAATTGGCAATATGGAAGGGTTGCCATAAAAAAGTATTCATTGAGCAACCAACAAATTAAATGCCTGGACTTTGCTAAACAGCATTGGCACCATTGCTATGGTCAAATGAGAAGTGGTCTTTGGCCATGCAAACCAATGTTGAGTTTGGCGTCGAAAGAAGGATGCATGCAGAAAAGAACATCCTACTGTATCTACTGTAAAACATGGATATTTGATGTTATGGGGCTGTT
Organism: Salmo trutta; assembly: GCF_901001165.1. NCBI lineage: Eukaryota > Metazoa > Chordata > Actinopteri > Salmoniformes > Salmonidae > Salmo > Salmo trutta. Next base: position 44,026,811 of record NC_042972.1, read on the forward strand.
TTGCTTCCCCTGGTCCTGCGGCCCTTGTTAAGGTCAACGGCATCATGAACTCTACCTAGTACCAGCACATTTTAGCCAAAAACCTGGTAGACTCTGCCAGGAGGCTGAAACCTGGTCGCAAGGGGATCTTTCAGCAAGACCATGACCCGAAGCACACTCAAAATCCACAAAGAAATTGTTAATTGACAACAAAATGGCGAGCTGTGGCAAGAAGGTTTGCTGTGTCTGTCAGCGTAGTGTCCAGAGCATGGAGGCGCTACCAGGAGACAGGCCAGTACATCAGGAGACGTGGAGGAGGCCGTAGGAGGGCAACAACCCAGCAGCAGGACCGCTACCTCCACCTTTGTGCAAGGAGGAGCAGGAGGAGCACTGCCAGAGCCCTGCAAAATGACCTCCAGCAGGCCACAAATGTGTATGTGTCTGCTCAAATGGCCAGAAACAGACTCCATGAGGGTGATATGAGGGCCCGACGTCCACAGGTGGGGGTTGTGCTTACAGCCCAACACCGTGCAGGACGTTTGGCATTTGCCAGAGAACACCAAGATTGGCAAATTCGCCACTGGCGCCCTGTGCTCTTCACAGATGAAAGCAGGTTCACACTGAGCACGTGACAGACGTGAAAGAGTCTGGAGACGCCGTGGAGAATGTTCTGCTGCCTGCAACATCCTCCAGCATGACCGGTTTGGCGGTGGGTCAGTCATGGTGTGGGGTGGCATTTCTTTGGGGGGCCCCACAGCCCTCCATGTGCTCGCTAGAGGTAGCCTGACTGCCATTAGGTACCGAGATGAGATCCTCAGACCCCTTGTGAGACCATATGCTGGTGCGGTTGGCCCTGGGTTCCTCCTAATGCAAGATAATGCTAGACCTCATGTGGCTGGAGTGTGTCAGCAGTTCCTGCAAGAGGAAGGCATTGATGCTATGGACTGGCCCGCCCGTTCCCCAGACCTGAATCCAATTGAGCACATCTGGGACATCATGTCTCGCTCCATCCACCAATGCCACGTTGCACCACAGACTGTCCAGGAGTTGGCAGATGCTTTAGTCCAGGTCTGGGAGGAGATCCCTCAGGAGACCATCCGCCACCTCATCAGGAGCATGCCTAGGCATTGTAGGGAGGTCATACAGGCACGTGGAGGCCACACACACTACTGAGCCTCATTTTGACTTGTTTTAAGGACATTACATCAAAGTTGGATCAGCCTGTAGTGTTGTTTTCCACTTTAATTTTGAGTGTGACTCCAAATCCAGACCTCCATGGGTTGATAAATTGGATTTCCATTGATTATTTTTGTGTGATTTTGTTGTCAGCACATTCAACTATGTAAAGAAAAAAGTATTTAATAAGATTATTTCATTCATTCAGATCTGAGATGTGTTATTTTAGTGTTCCCTTTATTTTTTTGAGCAGTGTATATTTAGCATACGATATACACTGAGCATACAAAACATTAGGAACATCTTCCTAATACTGAGTTGCATAAGAAAGCGTTCCACAGGGATGCTGGCCCATGCTGACTCCAATGCTTCTCACAGTTGTGTCAAGTTGACTGGATGTCCTTTGGGTGGTGGATCATTCTTGATACACACGGTAAACTGTTGAGAATGAGCCCAGCAGCATTGCAGTTCTTGACACAAACCGGTGCGCCTGGCACCTACTACCATACCCCATTCAAAGGCACTTACATTTTTTGTCTTTCCCATTCACCCTCTGAATGGCACATATACACAATTCATGTCTCAATTGTCTCAAATTCTTCTTTAACCTGTCTCATCCCCTTCATCTACACTGATTTGAAGTGGATTTCAACTGGATTTAACCAGCTTTCACCTGGATTCAGTCTGTCATGGAAAGTGTTCTTAATGTTTTCTATACTCCATGTATCTCAGTTTTTGTATTATTTATTTATTTATTTTATAGTGTCATTTTTTGTTCATCTTTATCAAGGGTGCCAACAATTTTGGATGTGACTGTATGTCTTGGGTGTGTGTTCAGTACGCGTTGACCCATTTATCATTGTCTTGAACTGCACCATTAAGGCTAGCTTGGGCCGAAGTTACAGGACACCGCTGTCCAGTCCTCAGTAATCTTAAAAAAATAAATCAAATAAAAACGTTTTGGAACTGTCTGGTCTTAACTTACTGTTGAGAGTTAGAATACACCAGGTGCAATGTATAAACTTGGTTGTGCATCAGCAGTTGTCCTCTTGTTATAAGTCACACAATTAGCGTGTGTCAGTTACATTTTTTAGATTGGTAAATTGGTTTAGTTAGTCTAGCCAGCTATCTGAATTTGTAGTAATCATGGCCAAATTACCAAATGGGCATGCAGGGCACATGCCCAGGGGTCCTGGCCTCCATGGGAACACCATTGACTTTGTAAGTCATTCTCACTCAGATATCATATTAACATGGCAAAATGTGTAGAATTGCAAGAATTTTGCTTTAAAAGTTTTTTTTTTTTAAAGATTCCCCAAACCATGGCAAAATGTGTTAAATTACAGGAAATTTGCTGTAAAACTGGCCCCCCAAAAAATCTGTAAATCAAATGTATTTCTTTACCTTTTATTAATAAAATACTGCTTCTGCTAAGAGATCCCATGTGTACTAAATTATAGTTTTTAATCCAGGAGTTAAAGTGTAGTGGCTAATTGTATAGCTAATAGGCTTTGTGTTTGTAGATTGATAATGGCTGGGCTCATTTTTGCTTGTTTCTGCTCTTCTCCAAATAACATTTCTGAGTTTTTCAATTGTATAGAAATGCAGTAAATGAGCTTCAACTTTCTTAAAATGTATTGGATGGGGCTGCCTACCTCAAAAGGAGGAAAAAGGAAGACAAGCCTCTTTTGTTTCCTGTGTCACATCTAGCCCATCAAGACATTATCCTCATCTGACTAATGATAACCATGGTCTTACTTACACAGCCTGAGACAAGGGACTGGACCCTGAGGGCCACAGAGAGAAGGCCCTGCCTCAGTCAGTGACCCTGTATGTAAACACAGAGTTGGGGGTCATGTACGCGTCATTCAGCATAGTCGGGTTAGTGGGGGACGATACATAAGCTATCCTCTCGGTAGCTACAGCAAGGAACAGCTTGAAATAGAGACGTCTTGAACGGCTGAAGGAATACCCAGTCTCCCCAGCAGACCCAGAATCATAGATGGAGCACAGATGATGATGAAGATCACTTTAATCATCAATCGTACACAAGGTCTAACCGAAGTTTGACTTCCGCTTTGTCCCAACTCCTCTGAAAGACACGCATACAGGTTGGAGCAGGGGGCTGCCGCACTGGGGTCCCGTGGAGCAGTTGTTTTGGGGGTTGCTTTGCTCAAGGGCACAACGGCAGGCAATGGCATTTAGGATTTGATATCAGCAACCCTCCGGTTGCCAGCTCACTTCCTGACCAATTTTTACCATTCGAACTGGCAACCCTACGTTGAGTAAAAGTCTAAAACTATTTGGTTTTAAATATACTTAAGTATCAAAAGTAAATGTAATTGCTAAAATATACTTAAGTGTCAAAAGTAAAAGTATGAATCATTTTTAAGTCCTTATATTAAGCAAACCAGATGGCACAATTTTCTTGTGTGTGTGTGTGTGTGTGTGTGTGTGTGTGTGTGTGTGTGTGTGAATAGCCAGGGGCACACACCAACGCTCAGACATAATTTACAAACGAGGCAGTAGGGATGACCAGGGATGTTCTCTTGATAATTGTGTGAATTGGACCATTTTCCTATCCTGCTAAGCATTCAAAATGTACTGAGTACTTTTCGGTCTTAGGGAAAATGTATGGAGTAAAAAGTACATTATTTTCTTCAGGAATGTAGTGAAGTAAAAGTTGTAAAAATATTAAAAAAAGTACAGATACCCCAAAAAATGACTTAAATAAAAATACACCACTGGCTACCTGCCGCCCTCATAAGGATGTGAGATGATGTCACACAGTCCATATGATACAGTAGCAGAGTTGTGTCCTTACACAAAGCTGGGGGTATGACATTGGTTCTTTAAATAGGCTTTATTCATATGCCAAACAAGATAACACCAATGAGCTGTCTCTCTGCCATTTGTCCACAACTCATCTGTAATTAATTCATATATTTCTGTGTTCTGTTCCTGGAGATGACTGATTGGAAGAACATATTCACAGATTACATGTTGATATCGTTTTTTTTCAGGCATGGAATGGTTAGGTTGCGGTAAGGGTTCAGGTTTGGTTTAGCCATACAGCCAGTCATGTCTGTACAGTGAGAACAGGCAGATCAGTGATGTACCACACGCCCCCGCAAGTGGGGTGGGGGTGGGGGGGGGGCACAGGCTCCAGTTGAATCCAGGTGAAAGCTATGATCCCGCCCCCTTAAATCCACTTCAATCAGTTCAGATAAAGAGGAGACAGGTTAAGGAAGGATTTTTATACCTTGAGACAATTGAGACATGGATTGTGTATGTGTATGTGTAGAATTGCAGACAATTTGCTTTAAAACAGCAACATTTCTTCTCAGCCTAATGGCAAAATGTGTAGAATAGCATTGAGATTAGCTATAAAACTGCATATTTTTCTCCTTCCCCTCCGGAAAAATTTGTCTAATTGTAGGAAGTTAGCCGTTTCCCTGCCCTTGTTTAGACCGCAAAACTGCAGTACGCCATTGAGGCAGATAGTAGATTTACTATCTTGAGAACAGGTAAATGGTCAAATAATAATAATATTATTATTATTATTATTATTATTATTATTGGTATGTTTAAGGGAAAGGGGGATAAGGGAGGTACATTTAGAGGGGGGGAGTTGAAGCACAAATAAAGGAAGAGGCGATGCGGTTAAGGGAGCGTGTTTGTGCCGTCAGTAAAAAAACAAATAATAATTGTACTGCATCAGGGTACATAAGGCATAGTCAACTCTGGTATCATCATAAAATAACATCTGGACCAAACATTTCTTAGTGAGTCAGTCTTTCACTGATGTGTAATGAGAATTCCTGTCCCCTGTAAAGCAGCTGTACTACAGTGACCTCTCCTGACATGTCTCCATCTATCTGATCCAGCCCAAGCTGATGGAGTTTGGGAGTTGTGTGTGTGTATGTATACATACATACATACATACATACATACATACATACATACATACATACATACATACTGAACAAAAATATAAACACAACATGTAAAGTGTTGGTTTCATGAGCTGAAATAAAATATTCCAGAAATATTCCATATGCACAAAAAGCTTATTTCACAAAATACATTTGCCAAAATTTCTTTGCATCCCTGTTAGTGATAATTTCTCATCTGACAGGTGTAGAATATCAATAAGCTGATTTAAACAGCATTATCATTACAGAGGTGCACCTTGTGCAGGGGACAATGAAAGGTCACTCTAAAATAAGCAGTTTTGTCATACAACATAATGCCACAGATGTCTCAAGTTTTGAGGGAGTGTGCAATTGGCATGTTAACTGCAGGAATGTCCACAAAAGCTGTTGCCAGAGAATTTGTGAATTTCTTAAACATAACCCGCCTCCAATATCGTTTTAGAGAATTTGGCAGTACGTCCAACTGACCTCACAACAGCAGACCATGTGTAACCATGCCAGCCAAGGACCTCCACATCCAGCTTCTTCACCTGCGGGATCATCTGAGACCAGCCACCCGGACAACTGATGAAACTGTGGGTTTGCACAACCAAAGAATTCCTGCACAAACTGTTAGAAACCGTCTCAGGGAAGCTCATCTGCGTGCTCGTCATCCTCACCAGGGTCTTGACCTCACTGCAGTTTGGCGTCGTAACCGACTTCAGTGGGCAAATGCTCACCTTCGATGGCCACTGGCGTGCTGGAGACGTGTGCTCTTCACGGATGAATCCCGGGTTCAACTATACCCGGGCAGATGGCAGATGTGTATGGCGTTGTATGGGCGAGCTGTTTGCTGATGTCAACATTGTGATCAGAGTGCCACATGGTGGCAGTGGTGTTATAGTATGGGCAGGCATAAGCTACGGACAAAAAACACAATTGAATTTTATCGATGGCATTTTTGAATGTACAGAGATACTGTGATGAGATCCTGAGGCCGGCCCATTAATCTGCCGCCATCCCCCTCATGTTTCAGCATAATAATGCACGGCCACATGTCACAAGGATCTATACACAATTCCTGCAAGCTGAACATTTCCCACTTCTTCCATGGCCTGCATACTCAGACATGTCACCCGTTGAGCATGTTTGGGATGCCCTGGATTGACGTGTACTACAGCGTGTTCCAATTCCCGCCAATATTCAGCAACTTCGCACAGCCATTGAAGGAGTGGGACAACATTGCACAGGACACAATCTACAGCCTGATCAACTCTATGTGAAGGAGATTTCACGCTGCATGAGGCAAATGGTGGTCACACCAGATACTATTTTTTTTAATCCATGCCCCTACCTTTTTGTAAGACATCTGTGACCAACCGATGCATATCTGTATTCCCAGTCATATGAAATCCATAGATTAGGGCCTAATGAATTTATTGCAATTGACTGGTTTCCTTATGAACTGTAACTCAGTAAAATCTTTAAAATTGTTGCAGTTATTTTTGCTAAGTGAAGTTACAGTACATATCCCTTGTTTACTCTGCCCTAGTGACAGATGGGGTGTCACATCACTTATAGCAATGTTATCCTTTTGTCTGACTGATCATTTGTAATCTGTGGGGACATCCAGGCAATTACTGATATTCTATCAGCCACAATGGGAGAGATCTGTCTCTGCCTGGCCGGTTCCTCTCTCTCCACTGGGATTCTCTGCCTCTAACCCTATTACAGGGGCTGAGTCACTGGCTTATTGGTGTTCTTCCATGCCGTTCCTAGGAAGGGTGCGTCACTTGAGTGGGTTGAGTCACTGACGTGGTCTTCCTGTCTGGGTTGGCGCCCCCCCCTTGGGTTGTGCCGTGGCGGAGATCTTTGTGGGCCTTGTCTCAGGATGGTAAGTTGGTGATTGAAGCTTTCCCTCGAGTGGTGTGGGGGGGTGGGGTTATATCCTTCCTGTTTGGCCATGTCCGGGGGTATCATCGGGGGCCACAGTGTCTCCTGACCCCTCCTGTCTCAGCCTCCAGTATTTATGCTGCAGTAGTTTGTCGGGGGGCTAGGGTCAGTCTGTTATCTGGAGTATTTCTCCTGTCTTATCCGGTGTCCTGTGTGAATTTAAGTATGCTCTCTCTAATTCTTTTGGAGGACCTGAGCCCTAGGACCATGCCTCAGGACTACCTGACATGACTCCTTGGTGTCCCCAGTCCACCTGGCTGTGCTGCTGCTCCAGTTTCAACTGTTCTGCCTGCGACTGTGGAACCTTGACCTGCTCACCGGACGTGCTACCTGTCCCAGACCTGCTGTTTTCAACTCTCTAGACAGCAGGAGCGGTAGAGATACTCTCAATGATCGGCTATGAAAAGCCAACTGACATTTAATCTTGAGGTGCTGACTTGTTGCACCCTCGACAACTACTGTGATTATTATTTGACCATGCTGGTCATTTATGAACATTTGAACATGTTCTGTTATAATCTCCACCCGGCACAGCCAGAAGAGGACTGGCCACCCCTCATAGCCTGGTTCCTCTAGGTTTTGGCCTTCCTAGGGAGTTTTTCCTAGCCACCGTGCTTCTACATCTGCATTGCTTGCTGTTTGGGGTTTTAGGCTGGGTTTCTGTACAGCACTTTGAGATATCAGCTGATGTAAGAAGGGCTATATATATTTAAATTTGATCTACTTTACATTTGATATTCCATACATTGGAAGACATGTCATCTCATGACTGGTAATCTCCTCCTTCGTCAATAAAGCATGTTCATACCATTGACAGTAGAGTATCAGTTCATACTGGAGTCATCTTGTCCCTCTAGTGGGTAGAAGTGGTCCCTGCAGCTCAAGTCAGAGGAACATGAGTTTTAACCAAATATTGTGGCTGAAGTGGAACAAGAACTAACTAAATACTGGAATTATGCCATTTGATAGAAAAACAAGGATAGACCATAACATGTTAATGCTTACTAATCTAATTCTGTGTGGGACAATGACTCACAAACATGTTTTCAAATGTTTTATTTGAATGTCAGAATGAGTTATGTACAATAGGACAGAAACAAAACATTACCTCAATTCATAAATACTCCTCCACAACTGGTTGTACAGTATATGCATCACTGGATGTGTTCAGGTGTCCCCCTCTGTTCCCCAGAACAGTACCAGGTGCCTGAAAAGGCTCCGTGATACTAACAATCTTTCTCAAGATCATCAGTGACAAATACAAGGAAATGGAACACTCAACTTATGCACACCCTCAACACCATGGTTCTCTCCCTCATAACCAACTAGAACTGATGTAGTGAGAGGAGAGAAGGCCCGGAGTCCATACCGGTCTGTGCTAATGAGCTGAGGCAGTCTTCGGTTCTTTACTCTTGCAGTGATGGGAGGAGTATGGAAGTGGAGGAGCGTAGCAACACTATGGGGGATCTTAGAAGCGGAGCCAGTACATGGCACTGCGCATCCTGTTGTAGTCAGGCAGCTGCTCAATGGGGCCTGTACAACAGAGAAAGACAGATGAGAGAAGGATAGAGTCTGGACTTCCAGACTATCCCAGACAAGAGGATAAAGGTGCAAAGGCTGCTTGGAAGGAATACTGATGTGTGGTAACTACGGATGCAAATTTCGGTCAATTTTTCTGCCGAATTACCGACCATTAACCAGTCAACAAACTGAATTTTTTTCCAAGGTAAAATTGTGACCAACAAACTTTGCATGCATACAAGGAATTTACATTTTTCATTAAGAGCTTAAATTGTCTTAATCAAAAGACTATAGCCTATTATTTAACATCCACCTCCTGTAATGAAGCAGCCAATTTAACATTCAAACATTTGCCAAAATGCAATAGCGGGCAAACACTGTTCTGAACAGCGCACCCAAGGCTCCCGAGTAGTGCAGCGGTCTAAGGCACTGCATCTCAGTGTTAGCAGACGTCACTACAGGCCCCGATTCGATCCCGGGCTGTATCACAACCGGCCGTGATTGGGAGTCCGATAGGGCGGCGTACAATTGGCCCGGCGTCATCCGGGTTTGGCCGGGGTAGGCCGTATTTATAAAATAAGAATATTTTAACTAGGCAAGTCAGTTAAAAACAAAGGTTAAATAAAAATTTAACCTAATGTGAGCAATTCCATACCAGAAATCTCAGAAACAGAGGGATTCTAATAGCAACAACTACAATGGGTTGTTAGGATGGGGTTGTTAATGACTAGGATTGTGCTTCTGGACAATAAAAGAAAGTTGATATGAAAACCAATAGAACAGGAGAGAATTGCTGGTTAATGTCAAGAGGAAGTCTTTATAAAATAATTGCCTCCACTTTTCTATAGCTGGATTTTGGCTACTTTGAAGCAAGGTAAGAATTGCCTCTATGAACTAAAGTAAAACGTTCAGGTTTCAAACAATTCTACTGCCTCAAGGTCACATTGCAAAGTGGCGTGTGACGTACTGATAGGCTCCCGTTGACTATGGTCTACACACGCGAATGGGAGGTGCGCTTTATGTGTTGAGATGGAGAAATAAAGTAGCTCTTTAAAACCATGGCCATCAACAGTTACACTCGATTGCATTTAGAATAGTTATTTGTTGCGCAAAGACCGGGCTTACGAAAGCACGTTTCACTCCTGTACCGGCTTTTTGAGGAGCTGCTCTTGTGCTGTCTGACAGGTGATAGTCTATTCCGTTTCTCAAACTAGGCTCTGTATGCTGTGCGCATGTGATAAGATCAAAAATAAGCAAAACCTAGAGACCGATAAGCATGACCAGTCAAATGTATTTTTCGGCAGCTAACCGATTTAAGTCAACATCCCTAGTGGTAACTTACCAACAGCAGACACGGCGGGACACTTGTCATAGATGTATTTGGAGCAGACGTCACGCACCATCTTGGGCGTCACAGCCTGAGGGGGAGACAGGGACAGAGGTGGGTGAATGTGGGGGTCGGGGGGAGAAAGAGCAGAAATAGCACCCTCTAGGTGGTAGGAGGATGTAACAGCCGTATGTGTGGTGCAGAGAAGGGGGTTGCACTCACGTTGATGCGGGCGTCCCACTCGGCCAGAGGGATACGGCGGCCGTAGTTCAGGACATGCCTGCCGATGTCGTCACATATCGGTGTCGTTCCTACAGGACAGCATTAAGGCAGTGTTAGTGGGGACCAAGGAGTACTAGTTCACCATGTTGTCATCTCCAGTACCACCCCAACATTAACATGGGAAAAAACAGCACATTTCTATGTTTTGTAGTAAGAGGAAGATGAGTGTTTCCAATGAAATCAACCAATTAGTAGGCAACACCTACTCACAAATGGTTAAAATCACATGATGCATACCGATGTCATTGGAAACACACATCTTCCTCTTTCAATACAAAACAACGCGCCATTTTTTTTTTTTTACATGTTGATGTTGGGGTGGTGCTGGAGATGAGAACGTTTCTGAAATGGCCATTTACGTTTATGGGCTACATGAGGTAAAGATCTTACCGTTGAGCTGTCCCACCAGGCTGGCCTTGAGGGCATTATTGGCTCTGGCAATGTCACTCTCTGTCACTGTGGTGCACAAGTTCATCCTTCAGGGAGAGAAAGGAAAAAGGAGGGTCAATACCATCAAATTGAATAGGTAGAAGTACACAGGCTGAGGACAAGTGTTCGACCAGGACTGCATCCATGTGTAGCTCGAGTGTACGTATTGTAAATCCCAACTAACCATGCGTTCTGTGACCAGTGCATCATGTCATCGATGTGGTGTTTGTCGGTGACAAAGTAGATGCCCAGCAGACCAGTGTCGCTGTAGGAGGAGTGGAAGGCCTGGAAGCTGTGGCACAGACTCTCCTCTGAGGCTAGACGAGCCAGGCGGCTACTCAGGTGCTTTCCACCACCGAAAGTGATGTCATAGCTGCCAATGATGGCGTTAGCCACCATAAGAGGCACTATGTCTGGGCTGGCGGCACTGGCACCCTCCACAGCGATGGCAATGTGTGCCAGGGGCATATCGTCATCACGCATGCGGATCTACAGAGAGGGAGACAACGCAGGGTTAACAATATGAACATTCTAAATAGAACAAAGAAAAGCTCCGGGCCTCCCGAGTGGCGCAGCGGTCTAAGGCACGGCATCACTACAACCTGGGGTTCCATCCCAATACCGGCCGTGACCCCCACCCAATTGTCCCAGCGTCGTCCGGGTTAGGGGAGGGTTTGGCAGGGGGAGGGCTTTACTTGGCTCATCACACTCTAGTCGACTCCTTGTGGCGGGCCGGGCGCCTGCAGGCTGACTTCGATTATCAGCGAAATGGTGTTTCCTCTGTCACATTGACGCAGCATGCTTCTGGGTAAAGCGAGCGTCAAGAAGCGCGGTATGGCGGGTCTTATTAGAGGACACATGACTCAACCTTCGCCTCTCTCTCGCCTATTGGGGAGTTCCAGCGACGAGACAAGATTGTAATCACGAAAAAGAGGGTAAAAGTGACAAAAAATAAAACCTGATGGGATACCTGCGCCCTTGTTCAGACATCTGTAAATTCAGACAGAGACCCGGAGCGTTCCTCACCTCGCTGCCAGAGAAGCGGCAGGGGGACAGAACAGGCACAGCATCATCATCGTACTCAAAGGAAACGCCACTGAAGTGCTGCTTGGCCAACCCAACCAGCTCCTCGTGAGTCACACCTACACAGGAGACAGGCAGTGAGCCATTACAAACACACACAAAAAAATCAATCAGGGCCGGTTTGTATTGGCATATTATACCTCTCTACACAGCCTTAACATGGCAGTATGGGAGACATACCTCCAGCAGCTGCCAGCACCATGCGGGGGGCCTTGTAGTGGCTCCTGATGAAATCTACCAGATCTTGTCGACTCAAAGTCCTGAAGGGAAGAGACAGATCTAAACTAACTCGGAGTGCTGTGAAATGTAACAGGATGCTGAAACGGGTATGTGGGACTTTCCCTAGTGTTTTGGCTTGGCCCTAGCATGCTCTCACCCAATAAGATTCCCTGGTAGGCTCAGTGTGTGTACCTGGCGTTTTGGGATGGCCCCAGAACACTGTGTCCTAAGGGGGTGCCCTGGAAAGCTGTAGCGTGCAGCAGGTCCAGACACACGTCCTGCAGACTGCCCTCCACCTCCTCCAGCTCTTTCAGCACTACACTCCTCTGCTGCTCAATGTCAGCCTCGCTCAGGGCATTGCTCTGCAGCACCTCGGATAACAGCGCCACCGCTGGGAATAGAGTACTGATTCAGTACACACACACATATATCCACGACAATAACTACACTGAACAAAAATATAAACACAACATGTAAAGTGTTGGTCCCATGTTTCATGAGCTGAAATAATAGATCTCAGAAATGTTCTATATGCACAAATTTGTTTACATCCCTAATAGTCAGTATTTCTCCTTTGCCAATGTAACCCATCCACCTGGCAGGTGTGGCATATCAAGAAGCGGATTAAACAGCGTGATCATTACACTGGTGCACCTTGTACTGGGGACAATTAAAAGGCCTCTCTAAAATGTGCAGATGTCACAACACAATGACATAGGTGTCTCAAGTTGAGGGAGGGTGCAACTGGCATGCTGACTGTAGGAATGTCAACTAGAGCTGTTGCCAGAGAATTTCATGTTAATCTCACTACCATAAAGTGCCTCCAAAGTAGTTTTAGAGAACTTGGCAGGGAGTCCAACCGGCCTCACAACCACAGACCAGGACCGCCACATCCAGCTACATCACCTGCGGGATCATCTGAGGGGGGCGGGAGGGGTGATGAGTATTTGTTTAATAAAGCCCTTTTGTGGAGAAACTCATTCTGATTGGCTGGGCCTGGCTCTAGTGGATGGGCCTGAATGCCAAGTGGGTAGGTCCTATGCCCTCAAATGGCTGCGCCCCTGCACAGTCATGTGAAATCCATAGATGAGGGCCTAATTCATTCATTTCAATTGACTGATTTCCTTACGAACTATAACTAAGTAAAATTGTTAATTGTTGCATGTTGTGTTTATTTTTGTTCAGTATAATTGGCCAAAAGACAACAGGTGATTTACAACTACCGTAAATTCCGGACTATAAGCCGCAACTTTTTTCCCACGCTTTGAACCTCGCGGCTTAAACAATGACGCGACTAATATGGATTTCTCCCGCTTTCAAATTTTTTGGGCAAAAAAAAAAAACACATTCTGTAACGTGCTCGGTTTTTTGGCGGCATGAAGCTTTCATTAGACCAATGAAATTGCCGAACGTGTTAAGGTCAAACAGTAACAAGAGCGACAATGAAAACGATCCAATATCGGATGAAGCAATTCTGAGGCTATTCAACTCCGACACCGAAGGAGATGACAGTGGTTTCAGTGCACAGGAGGAGGAAAATAGTGACCAATGACTTTCTTGGTAGGCTACTGTTTACTGCTAATTTTATTTTTTTTGTTGTTACAAGTCGTGTTTCGTTAAAGCCTGTGTAAAGTTCCTTTGTTTCAATGTACCGGTAGGCACCGGCGGCTTATAGACATGTGCGGCTTATTTATGTTCAAAATAATACTTTTTTTTAAATTCAGTGGGTGCGGCTTATTACGGTACAGTGGATTCGGAAAGTATCCAGACCCCCTTCATGTTTTCCACATTTTGTTACATTAGTCTTATTCTAAAATTGATAAAATGACATGTTTACCTCAATCTACACACAATACCCAATAATGACCAAGCAAGAACAGGTTTTTCAAAAAGTATTTAGACCCTTTGCTATGAGACTCGAAATTGAGCTCAGGTGCCTCATGTTTCCATTGATCATCCTTGATGTTGCTACAACTTGATTGGAGTCCACCTGTGGTAAATTCAATTGATTGCACATGATTTGGAAAGGCACACGCCTGTCTATATAAAGGTCCCACAGTTGACAGTGCATGTCAGAGCAAAAACCAAGCCATGAGGTCAAAGGAATTGTCCGTAGAGCTCCGAGACAGGATTGTGTCGAGGCACAGATCTGGGAAAGGGTACAAAAACATTTCTGCAGCATTCAAGGTCCCCAAGAATACAAGGGCCTTGGTCAAGGAGGTGACCAAGAACCAAATGGTCACTGACAGAACTCCAGAGTTCCTCTGTGGAGATTGGAGAACCTTCCAGATTGGTGGAGTGCTGCAGAGATGTTGTCAATCAGGCCTTTATGGTAGAGTGGCCAGACGGAAGCCACTCCTCAGTAAAAGGCACATGACAGCCCGCTTGGAGTTTGCCAAAGGGCACCTAAAGGACTCTCAGACCATAAGAAACAAGATCCTCTGGTCTGATTAAACCAAGATTGAACTCTTTGGCCTGAATGCCAAGCGTCACATCTGGAGGAAACCTGGCACCATCCCTACAGTGAAGCATGGTGGTGGCAGCATTTTGCTGTGGGGATGTTTTTCAGCGGCAGGGACTAGGAGACTAGTCAGGGTCAAGGTAAAGATGAACGGAGCAAAGTAGAGATCCTTGATGAAAACCTGCTCCAGAGCGCTCAGGACCTCAGACTGGTGCAAAGGTTCACCTTCCAAAAGGCCAACGACACTAAGCACACAGTCAATACACCGCAGGAGTGGCTTCAGGACAAGTCTCTGAATGACCTTGAGTGGCCCAGCCAGAGCCTGGACTTGAACCCGATCGAACATCTCTGGAGAGACCTGAAAATAGCAGTGACACTTCCCATCCAAACTGACAAAGCTTCAGAGGATCGCTGCCAAAGGTGCTCCAACAAAGTACTGAGTAAAGGGTCTGAATACTTATGTAATTGTCTAAAAGTTTTCGCTTTGTCATTATGGGTTATTGTTTGTAGATCTGATGAGGGGAAAAAACAATGATCAGTTTTAGAATAAGGCTGTAATGTAACAAAATGTGTAAAAGGTGATGGGGTCTGAATACTTTCCAAATGCACTGTATATACACAAACACACTCACTCAATCTCTATGACGAGGGGTTTATAAGAACCCCACATACACACCACTGAATTATCACATCTTATAAACAGTCTCATTGTGTCTGGTTGGCTCACCTTTGGGCAGGTCCTTGGCCAGGGTCTTCATGTAGTAGGCAGTGTGCTCCCGGGAAGTGTATGCACTCAGGTGAGCACCCATGGACTCCACCTGCTGCTCCAGGGCCATCTGGGGGTGCTTCTTTGTCCCCTGGGGAAAATAAACCAAGGGAAAAGGGAGAACAGAAAAGTGTCAAATGCTTTTGGGCCAGTCTGGTGCAGTAGTTAAGTGTAAAATCCCTTATGAGACTCAAGGTAGATTGCACAGATGTCACAGCTGTTATGTACCTTGAAAGCCATATGCTCCAGGAAGAACCCAGCTCCATTGTTCTTCTCAGTCTCGTAGCGACTTCCACAGCTGATCCACAACCCAACCTGAGAGAGAGTACAGGTGGAACTTATACTATGCTGCGCAAACAAATAGACAGTCAGGTTCATCTGAAATGTGACTGTATTACGCAATGTTTCCCTAAACCATCATGAACAGTACTTAGATTGTATAATCAATGACACAGCAGAGGTCCTTACAGTGCATGTGCCGTGTCCAGTCTCCTCGGATGCGATCCTCAGGCCATTGTCCAGGGCAGTGAGACGGGTCTCCGGAGCTCCTAGAAGGCTCTGGGCGTAGGTCACCGTCGCCTGGCCACGCCGTAGAGACAGCAGGATGGGCTACAGGGAGAGGATAGTCAGCTGTGTGGCTGTGAAGAGATTCTTCAGCAAATAGTACATTAATTTGGTTGTGTTGATAAAGACTACAGCTGGTGTATGGATAACATGTATTAAATTGCTGAAATAATTTGTAGTAATGGGATTTAGACAGCAAAATATGAATTCTTTACCAACTCAATGTCATCATGGCCAATAAAAAGGTTAAATGGACAAGAGATAAAGCGCTTGTGGCGTGATCTGCAGACTTGATTCCACAATAAGTGATAGCCACCAATTTACTCGTACAGCCTGTCGACCTTTGCTAGCTAATACGTTGGAGGTAACAGTGAGGGGCTATTTTTTTTATCTTCAGTGAGGGTCCGTCAAGAAAACACTTCACCGGTTAGCTAGCATAGAAGCCCACTACAGTTTGAAGTCAAAATAAACTTCATAGTTAACTAAGATCATATGACTTTCTAGCGAGTTCAACTTAACATATGGCCAGTGGAATGTGATTACCAGTCAGCAACGCAACTGGTCGACTACTAAAGTATACTGTCATCATTTAGCTGGACAAGAGGTAACCAACATCTGCTAGCTAATTGGTTAACGATTGGGCGAATAGCTAAGGACAACGTGGAAGATGGTCAAAATGACCTTGGGTTAGTTCTTAATATCGAATAAACGCAGGTATAGGTTAAACTAACATGATGTCAACATTTCCACTCATATTACGTAATCTACAGTGATGTGTTGCGCCTTTCCTGACAGTTGACCTTGCGCTAACTCCAATATAATGCTTACCGGCTAGCTATCACTTTGTCTGGTTACACAGCCAAGATAGCTAGCTAACGAGCTACAGCCTACACAGGGGCTTACTTTTTTTCGCTGTGGAGAAGGAAAGGCAGATACCAACCAACAACGTTATTTTCCTTACAGACCCCCCAAATGCCAAGATGTTCCTGAATACTTACGCTGTGTGCTTTGGCTAGGGCTCGACCCACCGTGCTCCCGACTCGGCACACGGACGCTGCCATCTTTTCCTGGCAAATAATGAAAGATCAGCTGCGCGCACGTTCCACTACGTGGACGCCCGCGAAGTCCTGTATAGAACTGTGACGTCAGCGTCTCCCACGGTTCACGCAAGCAGCAGCGCCAACAAGTTGGACAAAGGCTACACTAGCAGCATACACTGTTATCTAAATGACAGTATTATACAGAAATGCTAAACAAGCTAGCTAAGTGGATTCAATACTGACTTTATTATAATGAGGTAGGCCTACAATGGTTGAGTGCAAAAAACTGCTTAAAACATTAGGCAGCAGAGGTCCAATAACCCCCTCTGTCAGGAGCTCTTGTAAGTTCCCCTCCATACACATATGGTCCTGATCACCCTATGGGTGAGGTTCTGGTGCCTGGAGATGTTCTGGAACCTGATCCCAGCATGGGGTACCAGAGGAGTGGGCACACGCAGGGCAGGGGGCTCCTTGTCTGGGTCTTGAAGGTTAATGACCTAACTATCAGGGGCAGCGGGGGGCTTATAACCCTGGGGCCTTATAACCTGGGGTCTCCACCAGCAGTCAATGGTATGGGACTGGGTGGCAGATGGAGGGAGTTGACAAGGCTCAGGCGCTGCAACCTCCAGGACTCCCCGGCCTGGAGCTTCTCAAGAGACAGTAGAGGCTGGACTCTGATGACAGAGGTGAGGTGTCGTACCACAGCCTTCAGCCACCTCTTAGAAGAGGCCGGCTTGGGTTTCTCTGCCACAGCCTCGTTGTCCTTGCTTTGGTGATGCCGTCTGGTTCGAGGCTCCGGGGAATTTGATGTTTTTTTAGGATGACGGCGGGTCATTTGATCTGAGAGCCCTCAACAAGGAGGTTGACCCCCGCATACTGAGGCACCTCCCTGTTACCTATAGACAGAGAGCAAGAGAGAACATCTGTATAACCTCTTATTCAGGGAAGAGGTAGTCTGGCTAACACCGAACTCTCAAAGTCCTCCTGACGTCAGAGTCTGGAATGGATCTTTGGTGTCGGCACAATGTGTCGATAATGAATGTAGTTGTGCTTTTACTGGTTGCCTCCGTCTTTCTCACTCAAACACCCACACACACATCCACACACAGCCTCCGAGTGAGATTTATTGGTTCCCAGTCTTTAATGCAGGAAAGGTAAAATGGATTTAAGTTAAGTTCTACCAGCATGTTACTTGTGCTACCAGCATGTTACTTGTGCTACCAGAGGAAAAAAAACTATAATCTTTACTCCACACACAGAGACGCGTACAAAGCTCTCCCTCGCCCTCCAAATGGCAAATCTGACCATAACTCTATCCTCCTGATTCCTGCTAACAAGCAAAAACTAAAGCAGGTAGTACCAGTAACTCAATACAAAAGTGGTCAGATGACGCAGATGCTAAGCTACAGGACTGTTTTGCTAGCACAGACCGGAATATGTTCCGGGATTCTTCCGATGACATTGAGGAGTACACCACATCAGTCACAGGCTTCATCAATAAGTACATCAATGAAGTTGTCCTTACAGTGACTGTACGTACCTACTCAACCAGAAGCCATGGATTGCAGGCAACATCAGCACTGAGCTAAAGGGTAGAGCTGCCGGTTTCAAGGAGCGGGGCTCTAACCTGGATGCTTATTACAAATCCTGTTATGCCCTCCACTGAACCATCAAACAGGTAATGCTTCAATATAGGACTAAGATTGAATCCTACTACACCGGCTCTGACGCTCGTCGGATGTGGCAGGGCTTGCAAACTATTACATACTACAAAGGGAAGATCAGCCACGAGCTAGCTGCCCTGTGATCGGAGCCTACCAGATGGGCTAAATGCCTTTTCTGCTCGCTTCGAGGCAAGCAACCCTGAAGCATGCATGAGAGTACCAGCTGTTCTGGATGACTGTGTGATCACGCTCTCTGTAGCCGATATGAGTAAGACCTTTAAACAGGTCAACATTCACAAGGCTGCAGGGCCAGACGGATTACCAGGACATGTACTCCAAGCATGCGCTGACCAACTGGCAAGTGTCTTCACTGACATTTTCAACCTGTCCCTGACTGAGTCTGTAATACCAACATGTTTCAAGCAGACCACCATAGTCCCAGTGCCCAAGAACACCAAGGTAACCTGCCTACATGACTACCGACCCGTAGCCCTCACGTCTGTAGCCATGAAGTGCTTTGAAATGCTGGTCATGGCTCACATCAACACCATTTTCCCAGAAACACTAGACCCACTCCAATGTGCATACCGCCCCAATAGATCCACAAGTGATGCACTCTCTATTGCACTCCACACTGCCCTTTCCCACCTTGACAAAAGGAACACCTACGTGAGAACGCTATTCATTGACTACAGCTCAACGTTCAACACCATAGTGCCCTCAAAGCTCATCACTAAGCTAAGGACCTTGGGACTAAACACCTCCCTCTGCAAATGGATCCTGGACTTCCTGACGGCCCGCCCCCAGGTGGTAAGGGTAGGTAACAACACATTTGCCACACTGATCCTCAACACGTGGGCCCCTCAGGGGTGCGTGCTCAGACCCCTCCTTTACTCCGTCCACCCATGACTGCACGGCCAAGCTCGACTCCAACACCATCATTAAGTTTTCCGACGACACAACAGTGGTAGGCCTGATCACCGACAAAGATGAGACAGCCTATAGAGATGAGGTCAGAGACCTGGCAGTGTAGTGCCAGGATAACAACCTCTCCCTCAACGTGATCAAGACAAAGGAGATGATCATGGACTACAGGAAAAGGAGGGCCAAGCACGCCCCCATTCTCATTGACGGGGCTGCAGTGGAGCAGGTTGAGAGCTTCAAGTTCCTTGGTGTCCACATCACCAACGAACTAACATGGGCCAAACACACCAAGACAGTCGTGAAGAGGTCACGACGACGCCTATTCCCCCTCGGGAGACTGAAAAGATTTGGCATGGGTCCTCAGATCCTCAAAAAGTTCTGCAGCTGCACCATCGACAGCATCCTGACTGGTTGCATCACTTCCTGGTATGGAAACAGCTTGGCCTTCGAACGCAAGGCACTACAGAGGGTAGTGAGTATGTCCCAGTATATCACTGGGGCCAAGCATTGACTCCCCCATCCCAATTTTAAGCTGCTGCTACACTGTTTATTATCTATGCATAGTCACTTTACCTCTAAGTACCTATTTACCTCAACTAACATGTACCCCCGCACATTGACTCTGTACCGGTATCCCCTGTATATATATTTTTTATTTTATTTATTTAACCTTTATTTAACTAGGCAAGTCAGTTAAGAACAAAATCTTATTTTCAATGACGGCCTACCCCGGGCCAAACCCGAACGACTCTGGGCCAATTTTGCGCAGCCCTATGGGACTCCCAATCATGGCCAGATGTGATGCAGCCTGGATTCAAACCAGGTGACGCCTCTTGCACTGAGATGCAGTGTCTTAGACCACTGCGCCACTCGGAAGCCTCGCTACTGTTATTTTATTGTTCCTCTTTAATTATTACTAAAAATGCACTTATTTTTCTTAACTGCATTGTTGATTAAGGGCTTGTAAGTAAGCATTTCACTGTAATGTCTACACCTTTTGTACTCTGCGTGTGTTGCAAATACAATTTGATTTGAGTGCCGACCCCTTCCATTACAAAGATTGGATTTTCAAATCCAAACAACAAGAGGTCTCAACCCCAGAGGAAAAAAAAAACATTTGAGAGAATCAATCAAAACCGTCACACAATTTATTTTGCATGAACAAATGGCCTTCTTCTCAGATCAGTGTGTCACAGCTCTCCCTACGCTGTGAGTCACTTTGGCCGTGAGTATATATGCCACGTTCAAAACAACTGCAACTCTTCAGTTAGTGCTAAATACGGCTGCTAGAATCCTGACTAGAACCAAAAAATTTGATCATATTACTCCAGTGCTAGCCTCCCTACACTGGCTTCCTGTTAAGGCAAGGGCTGATTTCAAGGTTTTACTGCTAACCTACAAAGCATTACATGGGCTTGCTCCTACCTATCTTTCCGATTTGGTCCTGCCGTACATACCTACACGTACGCTACGGTCACAAGACGCAGGCCTCCTAATTGTCCCTAGAATTTCTAAACAAACGGCTGGAGGTAGGGCTTTCTCCTATAGAGCTCCATTTTTATGGAATGGTCTGCCTACCCATGTGAGAGACGCAGACTCAGTCTCAACCTTTAAGTCTTTACTGAAGACTTATCTCTTCAGTAGGTCCTACGATTAAGTATAGTCTGGCCCAGGAGTGTGAAGGTGAACGGAAAGGCTGGAGCAACGAACCGCCCTTGCTGTCTCTGCCTTGTCGGTTCCCCTCTTCCCACTGGGATTCTCTGCCTCTAACCCTTTTACAGGGGCTGTGTCACTGACTTACTGGTGTTCTTCCATGCCATCCATGGGAGGGGTGCGTCACTTGAGTAGGTTGAGCCACTGACGTGGTCTTCCTGTCTGGGTTGGCGCCCCCCCCTTGGGTTGTGCCGTGGCGGAGATCTTTGTGGGCTATACTCGGCCTTGTCTTCGGACGGTAAGTTGGTGGTTGTAGATATCCCTCTAGTGGTGTGGGGGCTGTGCTTTGGCAAAGTGGGTGGGGTTATATCCTGCCTGTTTGGCCCTGTCCGGGGGTATCATCGGATGGGGCCACAGTGTCTTCTGATCCCTCCTGTCTCAGCCTCCAGTATTTATGCTGCAGTAGTTTATGTGTCGGGGGGCTAGGGTCAGTCTGTTACATCTGGAGTATTCTCTTGTCTTATCCGGTGTCCTGTGTGAATGTAAATATGCTCTCTCTAATTCTCTCTCTCTCTCTGTTTCTTTCTTTCTCTCGGAGGACCTGAGCCCTAGGACCATGCCTCAGGACTACCTGGCATGATGACTCCTTGCTGTCCCCAGTCCACCTGGCCATGCTGCTGCTCCAGTTTCAACTGTTCTGCCTGCGGCTACGGAACCCTGACCTGTTCACCGGACGTGCTTGTTGCACCCTCGACAATTACTATGATTATTATTATTTGACCATGCTGGTCATTTATGAACATTTTAACATCTTGACCATGTTCTGTTATAATATCCACCCGGCACAGCCAGAAGAGGACTGGCCACCCCTCATAGCCTGGTTCCTCTCTAGGTTTCTTCCTAGGTTTTTGGCCTTTCTCAGGAGTTTTTCCTAGGGAGTTTTTCCCAGCCACCGTGCTTCTTTCACATGCATTGCTTGCTGTTTGGGGTTTTAGGCTGGGTTTCTGTACAG
This sequence comes from Salmo trutta, assembly GCF_901001165.1. Lineage (NCBI taxonomy): Eukaryota > Metazoa > Chordata > Actinopteri > Salmoniformes > Salmonidae > Salmo > Salmo trutta. The sequence goes on from NC_042972.1 coordinate 44,048,778, forward strand.
CACTTTGAGATTTCAGCTGATGTACGAAGGGCTATATAAATAAATTTGATTTGATCTCGGAAATCTCAGAAAAATCGCTTTGAACAGTCATCCAACTCGGAATTCCAAGTTGTAAACTGGCATCTTTCTAGAACTCCGACTTTCTGACCTGAAGATAGCTGATGTCATGACCTTGTTTTTTCCCTAGTTCCCAATCTTGAAAGCACCAATAAACCCTGGATTGCTGATGCTATGTATTGGTCAATGGTCGGCCATATTGGCACTCCCCAGAAAAACAGTCCTCCATAGGAATTAATGGAATTCTACAGTATTTCAATTAAAAGTTTTAAAGACAAAATTACATGTATTTAAGTATTTTTTGTTGTAGTGGGGACAGTAACATAACATAAAATGTAAAGTTCTAACTTGCATAATATATGTTAAAAGTATGTATTAAGGTGTCCGTAATAGAATAAGCATTGCAAAAACAAAATGACATTAATAAATGCATTAAAACGACCCTTTCCTCAATAAAAGGCACACATCTCACCTGTTTGTATATCAGCTGAAAGCCCCCAGTGTGTACCCCTCGGTCCAGCCGGAGGTCCAGGACCACCCAGGGAGTGTCCCCCTGCACGGCAGCACACAGGTGTGTTGTCACTGCTGTAGAGGTGCCCACGGTGGGGCTGGCGTTGATCTCTATCAGCCAGGGCATCGACCTAGGGAATAAAACATGTTTAGCTATCTACCTTTTCACTCTTCACTGCCAATAAAAACAAATACTGATGTAACTAAGTGACATCCATAGATATCCTATTAAATTGCTAGAGGAGATATGTCAAACCTTCAAAGTTCCAGAATGGTCCGAAAATGGCAGCCATACTCCCAGTCAGTATGGGTGAGTTCGTTTTACATGGCCTGTTGCGCCGGGTAGCCGGAGTTCATACCCCGGGCCATGAAAAACAAGCTCTCCCTATGATAGAATGTCGCGGTCCTGCCCTCCTTGGGGGAAAACAAACCTGTGCTTATATTTGTTACCACATTGGCTCACAGTAAAAATCTTTACTTTTTTCCAAACGCAATTTTCTTGTCTGCTTGTTTCAGTCAATTATAAAACTAAGTACAACATGTCTTACCTTTCAACATTGCTCCTAAGCCTTCTCACTACTTAGAAAAACTGTAGTGCTTCACTAATGTCATGCCCCTTTTCATGATGGTGCTAGCAGCCATGTGAGTTGATGCGTTCAAGACAACTGGGAATATGTTTCCTTGGAAAACTGTGGGGGTTTTTTCTGGACCAAAAAGGGATTTAGATGGTGGGCGTGGCAGGCCAGTCAGTGCACCTGAATTTTAGAGAACATTTTCTCAAATTTCTCCATGGAGCTGTGAGAAGTTTATGCAGTTGTAAAGCAAATTTTCTGCAATTCTTCACATTTTGCCATGCAGGTGAGAGGAAATGTTGCCGTTTTGAAAATAATTTTATACAATTGACATATTCTGCCATGGAGCTAAGAGAACATGTTGCTGTTTTAAAGCAAATTTCCTGCAATTCTATGTGTTTTGCCATGGTTAAACCTGTTTTATTTTGCTCAAACATAATAACAAAATATATACTGCTAAATTTTCAATTTTCACTGACTGTCTAGCTTTTATGTTGGTGATTGTTAGTTCTCAAAGATTATATTATATAATCGTTTGAATGGAATGTTGGCATACAGTGATGGGAAAGAAAATTGAAAAAAAAAAAATTGCTACAGTTACATATTGGTATATTATTTTTGACAATATCGCACATTTTTTTTTGCACTAGTTGGCTGTACCTGCATCAAAACTCCTGGGGCCTCATTTGTCAATCATGCTTAGGCACAAAATAGTCCGTAAACCAAGCAAAGTGTGAGAGTTAACAATATGAACCTGAGTGTGCGTAAATGTACACACAGCCATGACCCTGTCCAGTCCCAAATAGTTGTCAAGCATAGAATGGGCAAAATATCCACTATATATACAAAAGTATGTGGATTAGGTGATTTCAGCCACACTCGCTGCTGACAGGTGTACCAAATCAAGCACACCGTCATGCAATCTCCATAGACAAACATTGGCAGTAGAATGACCTTACTGAAGAGCTCAGTGACTGTTATTGTGAAGTGGAAACATCTAGGAGCAACATCGGCTCAGCTGCGAAGTGGTAGGCCACACAAGCTCACAGAATGGGATCGCCGAGTGCTAAAGCTCGTAAGAATCGTCTGTCCTTGGTTGCTTTTTGCTAGCTAACGAGCAAGGACTAAGTTACTGCTAAGCAACATGTTGCAAGAGGAAGAAGCTGGCGGGATTTCAGGGTTTGCGACTCCAAGTTCAATGGGCTCTGGCGCAAACACGGACAGGCCAGTGGCTAGTGCTGACGGATTTCGCATTAGTCCCCCGGAGAATTTTGATTGTATGGACATTCAAAACTGGCCAAAATGGATCAGGCGCTTTGAAAGGTACAGGGTAGCATCAGGCTTAAACGTGAAAAATGAGGCATTTCAAGTTAATACACTGATCTACTCTATGGGTGATGAAGCTGAGGATATATTAAATGCTTCAACGTTGACTGAGGAAGAGAAACTTAACTACAGTGCCGTTAAAGACTGTTTTGAAACGTATTTTGTAGGGAGACAACATATTTGAGAGAGCTAGGTTTAACATGTGCAAACAGGAGCAGGGTGAAACCACCGACAGTTTTATCACAGCTGTTCACAAACTAGCAGAACATTGTCAGTTTGGCACGCTCAGGGTAGAGCTGATCCGAGATCAGATTGTAGTGGGAATAAGAAACATATCACTTTCTGAAAAGTTACAGTTGGATTCCCAGCTTACCTTGTCCAAAGCTGTAAACCAGGTTAGGCAGAGTGAGACAGTAAAAAGACAGCAGACGATGCTGCTCGGCAGCAGCTCCTCGCAGAGAGAAGAGAGTGAGGAAATAAATGCATTTTCTACCGAGCTAAAAAACAGAGGGGAACACAGAACAGAGACAGACGTGGAGAAAACAATCACAGACAGCACCAGTAGCTAGTTCAAGTGTTTGTCGCAAATGTGGGAAATCCCCTTTCCACAGATGGAAAGATTACCCAGCAAAGAATGCGGAATGCAGGAGATGTCACAGGAGAGGACACTTTTCAGCTGTCTGTCGATTAAAGCAAATGCATGAGGTCTCAGAGGAGTTACAGCAGGACAGCATCTTTCTGGGAGAAGTAAGGGAAAACAAGGCTGGCTTGCATTCAGACATTACACTCAATGGGGAGGTTGTGTCATTTAAACTAGACACTGGGGCAGCAGTGACAGCTATCCCAACTAGGCTGTATAGCTATAGCAGAGATGGCCCTTTGCTCTCTACAAACAAAAAACTGTACGGGCCCAGTAATACGATTTTACCAGTGGTAGGGCAGTTGGTGATTCAATTGGAGAGTAAAGACAAAAGTGCCATCCAGCCTGTCTTCGTCATTGACTCTCTAGCCAGACCGTTGCTGGGGCTGCCAGCAATTGAAGCATTGCAACTCATTGAGAGAGTGAGCAAACTGGAGGATCCAAAAATAAAATCCCAAACGTGTTTTCTGGTCTAGGAAGGATAGGTGAATACAAAATCCGCCTGAAAGAGGATGCTGTCCCCTATGCCCTTACCACCCCCTGCCGTGTGCCTATCCCTTTATTGGCCAGAGTAAAGGAAGAGTTGGGGAGGATGGAAGAAATTGGGGCGGTGTCTAAAATAGAGAGTCCCACTGACTGGTGTGCAGGGATGGTAGTGGTCCCAAAAGACAATAAGGATCTGTGGGACATAAGGATCTGTGGGACATAAGGATCTGTGTGGACATGATAAGCAAAGAAATAAAAACAACAGTAAAAAGAGTGAAAAATAACAGCAGTGAGGCTATATACAGTAGTGAGGCTAAAAACAGGCACCAGTTAGTCGGGCTAATTGAGGTAGTATGTACATGTGGGTATGGTTGAAGTGACTATGCATATATGATGAACTGAGAGTAGCGTAAAGAAGGGTTGGCAGGGGGTGGGTGGCGGGACACAATGCAGATAGTCCTGTTAGCCAATGTGCGGGGGCACCGGTTAGTCGGGCTAATTGAGGTAGTATGTACATGAATGTATAGGTAAAGTGACTATGCATATATGATATACAGAGAGTAACAGCAGCGTAAAGAGGGGTTGGGGGACACACACACACACAATGCAAATAGTTGGCTGTCAATCATTCTGGGGCCACCAATGACATGGCTTGACACTTGCATGCCTTCCTCTGACCTAAAGGATTGGACAATAGAATGAAACCCAGAGCTCTGTTTGACCTACACTGGGGGGTTTGATGAGCTCTAACCACTAGGCTACCTGCCCTCCCTGGAGTTAGAGATTTCCTAAAATGAAAGGTGGGAGGTAAGAAGAGGAATATGAACAGAGGGGTATAGTCAGAGAAATCGGGGTAGGAGAAAAGTATGGAAAACTAAAGGGATGTACTGTAAATCCCACCAAGACGAATGAAGTGACGCGTTCCGTTAGAGGAGGGAAATAGGAAGATCAGAGAAAGAGGGTTTGGGATAGAGGGCGGTGAGGATTCTGATCGCTAAACTCATGTTTCTTATCCTCTGCCCCAGCCTGTAGCAGCGTGGGTATAACGAGTCAGGGTCTGCAGCATCAAACCAAATGATCACAGTGAAAAGGTAAAGAGTTTATTATTTTCAGGGTCTCCCCTGTGAAAGTCATCAAACCTTGGTGGTGAAGGTGCCTGCTTTGGCATAGTGATTGGTCATCTGCTCCTTTTGTAAAGAGCGGTTGTCGATTGTCTCTCTATGTGTCGTCCAATAGAAATATGACGTTTCGTCCTCACCAAAAAGATGAGCAGTCGTTTCGTCCGACTGTCAGAAAGATGAGTGGGAAAAATCCACAAAAACTTTGTGCTACAAGAATTGATCATATGAAAATATAAGCCACACACACACACACCACACACACACACCCTTGAGCAATGCAGTTAACCCCCAACAACAACTGCTCCCACCTCTCCGATTCAGATGGGTTGGGTTAAAAGCGGAAGACACATTTTGGTTGAATGCATTCAGGTGTGCAACTGACTAGGTATCCCCTTTCCCTTTATTGTCATCTGGGTCTGTCTCTCTGGGCTGTCTAAACAGATCATACAGGGAGATTACAATCTAGTCTTTAAGATAATGGTCAATGGTGATTAACAAACTGGTGAGAATGAATTACTACAATTTGCAGTGGCCCTCCTGCCTCACCATTGTCATCAGCATCATCATCATCCTCATCTCCATGGCGACAGTGCTGGTTTCGACATGGCAGACAATGCTCTAGCCATCCTCTCGCCCTTAGGGCAGCCCGAACCCCAGTGTTTGGACGCAGTATGGAGAACACCTTACGCATGGGAGAGAACTTGAACTATTTGCACATCGTTGCAACACTGTATATAGACATAATATGACATTTGAAATGTCTTTATTCTTTTGGAACTTCTGTGAGTGTAATGTTTAGTGTAAATTTGTATTGTTTATTATCTACTTCACTTGCTTTGGCAATGTTAACATATGTTTCCCATGCCAATAAAGCCCTTGAATTCAGAGAGCGAGAGTCTCTATCTACATGGCCTTAAGCATCACATACAGTATATGGACAGAAGGGTTGTGCTATTTTAGAATCTTACCTTTACAGCTTTGTCCACCAGTACTTTCGCTGTCTGCAGTCTCTGGGTTGATGATGGGCAGATTGAGCAGGCTGTGCCTCACTCTTCCCTCACCAGGTGGCATTGATACACACACATGTACATAAACACACAGTCAGATACAGTGGCTGTAATAACCAATTACTTTACAAGCTGTTTAAGTGTTACTGTAGGCCTAGTCTGTGTTTAGTATGAATGGCTAGTCAGAGTGTTAAGTGTCTGAGGGTTCTGCGTGCAGGCCTGCATGGTGTTTGCTGTTGGCCCTTCTCTGTGGTGAGGTTCAGCAGCATTTGAGTGCGTCGCTGGCACAGGGCTCTGCTCTGCCGGTGTTAATGGGGGTTTCCCTCCTAGAGGGTCTGAATCTGAGGGGGGGGAAACAACTCAAGCCATCTACATGGGGTTTGGGGTACATGTAGCAATTCATTGTTCTAACCAAAGTTCTGTATTCAGTCAAAACAAAACACATTGCTGTGACAATGACGCCGAACAATTGGCAGAGTACTAACAAGTAAATAACATGACATGCTGCTAGACAGTCTAAGGGAAGAATATAACATCCTCACATCTCCATGTAGGCCTAATGTGCACAGCAGATAAATGTCATGAAGTTCACAAACCCCTGGGAGTGTAACTGAAGCCTAAACCTTGACCTGTTCAGCCCAGGACCAAAAGAGCAAACATGAAATGTTAATAATGCCTAACCTCTGTATTCAAACATTAAACCATCTGACATTTTCAAGTGTGACCTCGTGACTTATCCAACCGTCTTTATACATACATACGGTATACACACAAAGGCTGAATCTACTGAGAGTGTAAGCCATACAGAACACTCATAGCCTATATTATATCTGCTGCTGAGTCCAGTGGAAAATAAATGCTGCACTGTAGCAGAAATGCAAGACACCCCTATTAGTTGAAATGTGGCTGTGTGTATTCTCCTTATCTTTGACAGACAGATGATTACAGCTGGTTTCCCTCACCACTGTCAATGCTTGGTGTTGGGCTTCCATCAGTGTGATGATCTCCCTCCTGCCTCTTCCCCGGATGGACACACTTTCTGGGCCCTGGGGACCCTGGTCTCTACTCCCTATACCATGTTGTCTTCAGCTTGTACTCTTCTTTTAAGTCTCCGTTTGGCTGGATCAGTTTGCCATAGTAACTGTACAAATAATTCACAGGTTATTGTGAGGTTTCAATTATGGAAACTATAATACCCAATGCATAATTACAAACATGTCATATCCATTCAGCTGTTTACATCCACTGTTTATCTAATGCTATACAGTTGATTGTTGCATGCAATGTGCCTTTAGTAGATGCAGTGGACTATAAAGTGGGTCAAATTGCTGAGTGGAGACAGCTTGGCTACACCTGTCACGAGTCTTACACCCTGGACCAGGCAGTGTTACACCTACTATTTCAGACAGTGGAACACTGGCCGAGTTCTGAACAG